>NC_137617.1:22618444-22643444 GCF_963280865.1 Gymnoscopelus braueri
GTGAAGCTGCACTAAACAGGCTGCTATGGTCATCACACTACTAGAGCGTTGCTGTCAAGCAGCAACCTTGTGTGTCCTAAAACTTAACTTTTCAGGAAATGGAAAAAAATAAATAACCTGTGTTCCAGTGGATCCAATGTAATTATTATTTAGCCACACGTTTTGTTAGTACTTTTCATTGGTTACATACTTATAAAACTCACAGATAGACTTAACCACTTTCAACGTGGCAAACTTGGAATCCCTATGTTAATATAGGCCTACATCATGTTGCTCGCTCCTATTTGCGTGACACAGTCAGTCAGTTTATGAAAAAAATATGAAATATGGAGATTGGAGATACACAAGGTATCTGCCCAAAAAAAGATGATATGAACACTGGACAATGTCCAGAGGTGAGGGATGGTGTCTGGGTAAAGCGTGCAGGAGGCAGGACATTTGTCAGAGTGACCCAGGTAGAGGCTCCCCTGATCCAGTCACTGTGTCCCACTGAATACATCTTCCTCTAACAGTTTTAGTCCCTCCACCATGCCTTAACCATGTGTGAAACTTGAGTTGTGCTCTGAGCTGCTCCCTAATACAGCAGGTTGTAATGTATTACTTAGTATAGAGTGTGTCGTAACCAGTGTTGTAGTGGTGATTGTTTAGCTGGTGGGGCGCTATGAATGACGTCACACGAACGTCGTGCGCACGCACACGCATGCATTGTACTTTAATAATGTGTGATTAATCTTACTTAGGTTTACAAGGGCATAAATAGTAGGAAACATGTTTGTATAGGAAATGACTAGTTTTTACCTTGCAGACGTCACCTCTGTAATTTAGTACATGAATCCATCAGCCACTGTTCAAACGTTCTCTTTGGACTGCTTCAGAACATCTGACAGTATGCCGACACCTACAGTATTAAGCAGGTCACACAATCGACCATTGATATGCGTCCAGCCAGGGTCATTCCTATGTTAATTCACGCTGTTGACACTCTGCAGCTTTTGTAAGCTTTGGTAAGAGGTGTGGTTGTTTTTGATCGATACGCGAGGTAGACGCACTTCTCAGGGGTATGCAAGTGCACATCTGTGCATGTGCGTGCGAGTGCTCCTGCTCAAAAGTCTGGCTGAACGCTGTGATACCGCATGCAGTGCACCAGGGCAATAAGTCACTCAATTTGTTGGTAGCAAAAGATCATAAGGAAATGCTTTTGCACACGGCTCATCACAACCCCATGGAAAGTCACCTTGGTTACAAGTTAAAGACTTATCCGAATCATGGACTGCTTTTACTGGCCAGCCATTCATGCGGATGTGTGCCGTGGGGCACGTTCTGTCATGAATGCCAGTCAGTCAATCCTCCGGTCACCCCAAAAGCGCCATTGTGCCCAGTTCCATTGATTGAGGTTCCACTCTGAATATGCAGAGTGAGGGCAAACCACCTGGTCTGTGCCATTGGAAAGTGGCTAGGGCCCCAAACAATCCAAAAGGTTATGAGGTACTTGGGGAAGGCCAGCTAGTACAAGGGTTTCATTTTACAGAGCTGACCTAAACTGTCTCAGATCCGGTCCAGTGGACGGAACTGTGCCAGTCGGCGTTTTAGAGGGTCAAGCATGCCCTCTGTGTGGAGCCACTTCTGAACACCCCAAACTTTGAGCTCTCTTTTGTTCTTGCAGATGGATATACATCAAACAGTGGGGGCCATTTTGTCAACCCCCCGCTGCTGTACATTAGCCAGAAGCTGGCACAGCGAGAGGTGAAATACAGCCTATGGAGAAGGAGTGTCTAGTTATCCGATGGGTAGTCGGTGCCCTCTGCTATTACAGTACCTCCTGGGCCGCCCACTCACTCTCTAGGTGAAAAATGTCTCACTTCAGTAGCTCCACTGCATGAAGGACGCCAATGTGCAGATCACTCAGCGGTATCTGGCTTTACAGCCCTTTAATTTCAAAGTAAAGGGGTGGCCATAGCTGAATGCGTAGAGAGAGGCCTTCTGGGAAACAGAAGGTCCCTGCCGGTTCGACTCCTGGCCCCGGCTATGTGTTGAGGTATCCAGGGCAAGACACTTAACCCCTAACTGCTCCCCCCAGGCGCTATCATAACCATCTGAGCAGCCATCAGCTGGGTGATGCTGACAACTGAATTTCCCCTGCAGGATTAACCAGGTCTCCCCTTTCCCTGTCCTTTCCCTGACCCATAGGATGGGTACCATAGGATGGGCTGTCAGACTGTGAGGTCCCAGCCTATCGGTGGGGGTTCGTGGCAGCTGGTGGTCAAGGCACCACCTGCATGCAGAGAGATAGAGAGTGCTGTCCCACTAACAGGCGCACCTGCACCAGATCAGTATGTGTGCTACTGTATAACCCTGTGTCTGGTTCTGTTGTAGTGAAGCTGAGTCCTGGAACGGGACCAAATTTCCCAGCAGCTTAAAAGAACTTGCCAGGTGGCTGAGAAGTCCTTAATTTAGTCATTAATGTTAATGACATAAATATGTTTGGGAAATTCGACAAATTTCATTTTCATTACAGCCATTTTCTCATATGAAATGCGACTGCTGCTCATCGGAAATTACACTGACTTAGTACTATATCTGGTCTAACCAATTCAGACATTTAGCTTTCTGTTTTAATGTGGCTAATGAACAATCCAATCTCACCCTTGTGTTCATATACTTGGATGACTTTGCCTGAGATCACAGGTGAGCCATGCAAACCACCTCCAGAAGTGGTCAAGTAGATCTCACATTCTGATTGCGCTGTGTGCTGTGTCCGTTTGCATTCCTTTCTTATCCAGATAAGATATCCAGACACATGTCATATTTTAATGCAAGGTGTAAATGAGGTTAATAGTTAGGGAATGTTAGCCAAAGTTTTGACCAATCTGCAAAATAAATGCTTACCAATAGCTTTCTACACAAATGTGTTCATAAAGGTGTCTACTAACATCTCTCAAAATGTTCCCACCCAACTCCCATGGGAAACTTCATGGGAGCCAATCAAAGTTGGGGTACCCGGACGGCCTGGGCAAAAAACTGGAAAAATCTAAATTGGCCAATATGAACTTGTGGGATGTCTAATTATGGGGTTTTGGGGTCCTGAATCCATTCCAACCAGATGCGGAGTGACACGCAGCAAAGGTCGTCGGGATTGGGATTCGAACCTGTGATACGCTGTCAGGCATTAGAAGCCTAGGTCCCCGGACCGCTACTACGCCAGCCGTCCAGGCCCCAACCATTAGTTTTAAGTAAAGAATTACTCCTGGCCATAAAATCGTCCACGCCTACTTTTCAGGGGGCCTATCCATCAAATTGTAGTGGCCCGTGGCCGTAATTGCCACTTATTTATCTTTGTAGAGTGGTATATTTTGATTCTTGGGGTTCTTAGAAAGTCAAATAAAGATATATTTATTTTCTACTGTTGTGTTTAGTTTGGGAAATTTGCATAATTAGCTAATTATTGGACGCTAAAATGTTGCTTCTAATTCACTTTGAAAGGTAATCCAAGAGTCTAAGTCCATGTTTGTGATGTCCAGAAATTAATCTATTACCATGGTGCAGTCATGCAACCTTTCCTCATTAGCGTTAGCATTTGTTTCCCAATAACTTAAGTTGTGCAACTTTTCCTTTTTAGTATCATTTGCATACATTATGGAAACATTTTTAATTATCTGTAAAATAAAGAATATAAAAAATGGTCACAGACTTCCCAGATTAAGTTTATTTTAAACTGCATAGCGCAGAAAAGGAAAACAAGAAATGGTGACCAAGTATAAATATACATACAAAATAAACACTAGTGAAACTAGTCTTGATGGAATCTTCCATTTTACACAGTTTTGTAACCATGTTAAATGAAGGATCTCCATCTGCCATGTCATCATCAATGCCCACCGGCAAAATGTCCTGTCAGCTACAGAGATGGCATTGAACTCTTGTAAGGCTGCAGCCATCCCCTTACCAAGTGCATGCGCTACTGATTGTTGACTGTTTCTTATTCCCGATGATGAAGTACGTAGGTGTGCTTGCATAGCTGATGGTACCATCGGATTGCAAGACAAAAGACATCAGTGTCAGTGAACTCAATCCAGAGATGTGTTGCCCCTCTTCAGACAGCTTCCAGGCTGTGCAGGTCAGGATTATCCAGCCTCTTTGTGCAAGCTACCAGCTCAGAGGCCTTGTGGTTAGATTGTCCGCCCTGAGATTGGGAGGTCGGGTTAAATTTCCTGGCCGGGTTATACCAAAGACTATAAAAATGGGACCAAATGCCTCCCTGCTTGGCACTCAGCATCAAGGGTTGGATTGGGGGTAAATCCCTGTGACACTTAGGACATGTCCAGGGAGTGTACTTGTACATCATGGCTGCATGAATCAAGCTGACTCTTCTGTTTAAGGAAGCTAGCCAAATTTCAGGTGGACAAGTCACTGATTATTTCTGTCTGTTATTTCATTTGCTGCCATTTGTTGGTATGGAAACCTTGGCATTAAACAGAAAAATGCCCTTAACAGGGTTGTGAGGGGGGCCAGCAAGATTGTGGGGGTACAATTTAGCTGTCTGAGTCATATATATGACCAGCAGGTGCTTAAGAAAGCATCTTCTATTATGGCAGACAGCTCTCACCCCCTAAATCCTGAATATGAATTCTTGCCTTCCGGCCAAAGGTTAAAGACCCCTGCAGCTAAAAACAATAGGTACAAATTCTCATTTGTACCTACTTCCATTCGTGCCATCAATAATAGCAGCAGGAGGAGGTAGCTATGATTAGCTATTATTATCTGGATCTCGTGATTATGTCTATGTCTATGTGTGTCTTGTGAATGTATGTTTACTGTGTGTTGGAGTTTCTTACTTTCTTACTATCTGCTATAACATAAATTGCCCAATTTGGGACATAATAAACTTGAACTTGAACTTGAAGATAGAGGTCTTTGATGCTGTTTGACAGGAACTGTTTTACTGATACTTTCCCCAGCGGTGCGTCGTCTTCCATATGGTAAGTAGTTGGAGGCTTGCCAATCTGGAATCTCTTCCGTGTGGCCTCCTTGAGCGAGATAGACAGTCAGCTCATTTTTTGATAACGTAGGGCAGGAACTGTTTTGCTGAAACTTTCCCCAATGGTGTGTCGTCTTCCACATGGTAAGTAGTTGGAGGCTTGCCACCCTGGAATCTCTTCCGTGTGGCAACAGTAGAAAATGGAGATAAATAAGTGACAATTACAGCCACCAAAATGTTACGGAAAGGCCCCCTGAAAAGTAGGCGTGGCCGATTTTATGGCCAGGAGTAATCTTTTACTAAAAACTAATGGTTGGAATGGATTCTGGACCCCCAAAAATCCATAATTAGACAACCCACAAGTTCATATAGTACATATAATTTTCAAGTTTTTTGCCCAGGCCCTCTGGGTACCCCAACTTTGATTGGCTCCCAAAAAGTTTCCCATGGGAGGTGAGTCGGAACAAATTGAGAGGTGTTAGTATACACCTTTATGAACACATTTGTGAAGTAAGTAAGGTAAGAATTTATTTAGCAGATTAATCAAAAATGTGGCTAACATTCCCTAACTATAATGCGGAATTTGTTTAAACTACCTGATATCGTCCTATACACCTGTCGCTGACATTGCAACAATAATGATGCCATTTCAAAGCTGTGCCATTCCTGAAGAATGTCACACATTGTTCTTTGTATGAGCTACAATGTCTATTCACAAAATAGATGTAATCTATTTAAAACCTTGTATCAGTATAAGAGGCCAGAAGTGAGCGCACGCTCATTTTCAGTTGTCAGAGAGAGTGTATTGAGAGGCAAAGAGAGAGAGAGATGGGGCTGCGGGGAGTAAAGGGATGCAAAGACGTTTAGGAGGTACAGAATTATTTCAGACTGAGGCTATATTTTTACTTAATTGCGTGTGGGTGTCGCACAATGAACATAGCTGATCTACAAGCTCACAACATCGTGAGCTTGTAGCTCGGATATTTTCAGTGCACGGCACCTGCGCGCAACTAAGTATAAATCCACTGCCAACGCTGCAGGCACCTTGGCAGTGGCGCCGGCGCCTGTTTAATTAAAGGACACTGTGTCCCCCCACTATTCAGTCCAGCCAAAAAAAATAATAATTGAAAAAAAAAAACCTTATTATTATTAATTTTTTAATAAATAATAAAATCTGTCCAGTCCCCCGCACCTCGCGACCACCGCGAGCGTGAGGCGAACCGAATTAACCGAAATAACCGAATTATCCCCCCCAAAAATCAACAAACCCACCCGAAAAAAAACGGTCCACATGGTCCCTGATGTGTCCCCCCACGTCATATTCCATTCCGGCGCCTCTGCACCTTGGTCAGGGTTGATGCACTCGAGCGGCAGATGATTCATTGTGATTGTGATTGCACAGTACTGAGAGAGCGCACAAGAGCGAGCAAGCGTTGGTTGGGACAACACTCTGCATGAGTAGGCAGACTTCTAAAGATGCTAAAGCCGAGGATAACATTTTAGGTCAGAATTTGATTCACTTGCATCATCCTGTACAATAGAGGTGGAAGAATCTTACAAGTCCATGTTTAAACAAGTCCATGTTTATACTCTGTGAGCTAATTGTGAGGCAGAGTGGTTAAGGTGCCTACCATATGTTGGCTCTGGTGTAGCCTGACAGCGAGTCCCGGGTTCGATTCCCGAGCTCCAGCGGACCTTTGCTGTATGTCACTCCCTGGCTAATCTCCACTGTACTAATAAAGGCAGAAAAGCACAAAAATATCGTTAAACACTCAGGATTTGATTGTGTAGCTTCAGACAAAGGCACAGACATATCTATTGAGACAAGTAAGAGTTTGGTGGCATGCGCTGACACAACTATGCAGAACAGACAACACAGACTCAATAAACAATGTTCTCTATCTGTGTTCACGCACTGTGGGATACAGGATTGGTTTCAGCAACAGACAAAAGTGTACACTGTAATAAATAGAAAATGCAGTCTAAAATGGACTTGCAATAGAAAATACAGTGTAAAATGGACTTGCAACTTAAGGGTCAGAGTTAAATTGGACCCGCAAGGGTCAGAGTTAAATTGACACTCCAGCTTTCGCAGTGTAGTGCAAGTGCACCAGGAAACATGACAGACTAAAATGAGGTACAAGAAATAAAAATGCGTGTTAAAGAACCCACTTTCCTGAGGCTTAAAAGTGACAAGGCCTGAGCGGATAAAGTATATGGGTTTAGACAAACGTTGTTGAGGTGTCTAACCGTGCAAACTTTGCTTGGGAAAATTTGTCATGGTAACATGTAGTGACAGTGAAATTCCAGAGGCAGGGGATAAGGCAGTGTTTATGGGGGTTTGCATGCAGGGAGGTAGTTTTAAGAGGACTGGTCAACTGGGGTGGAATCTTTCGGGATGAAGCTGTTGAAGTTATATGTTGTCTTGGTTTTAACCACTTAAGCCCTACTGTATACTTTGTCGTATGACAAATAGTGAAAAATAGAGACGCCAGGTTATGGCTTTCTACGCTGATCTTTTAATTCATTTTGGCAAATGCCACAATATGCATACATTTTTGTACAATTGTAAAGTTGACAAAACATAATAAATTGTACAGTATATGTGGCCGCTTGTAAGGAATTAAAAGCTCTAGCATTTGTACCGCACACTTACAGTAAGTTTATACAGGTCATGGGGAAGCCATGGCGACCTAGATTCTAAAAATACAGATGGCTATGCATAATTATCGAGGTAACAAGATTATACAGCTTGATTGGAGAGAAATGACACACACTGTGAGAGATAAGGACGGATAATCAGTATGTGGGCACTGGACAGTGGACCCGTTCTTAATTAATCCATCCACAAAATAAGTCTCTTTCATACAGCATATAATTCTGATAAATTATGGTGTTTTTGAGTAAATCCCTAAAAGTGAGAGCAGTCATTAATTGACAAAGTCAGACTATTAGCAAATCAGTTTATAGAACACTGATTAAAACCTGAAATACCCCTTAGTAATTGAAATAACATTCCATTAAAGGGTATTTCAGGTTTGATTTGTTACAATATCATTCAAGCCTGGCAGATATTGGTTTGGCCGATATTACAGCCATTATTTGACTTTTTGGACAATATCGGTATGTGCAATTATGCAGCCAATGTGTCCTAATTTCAACCACTTTCATGGTGTCCCTATTTTTGGGCATGTCATTACAGGTTCCATTTTTCTAAATTGTTCAGATCTACTAGCTTGCGACATGCGAGCTTGTAGATCGGCAATTTATTGTATTTTTCAATAGCACTTAATTGGTTACATAAAATTAAGTTCAGTTTATGTGTGTATTTTATATTTACTTTTCTGCTTATTCATTGTATAATTAAAATTCAAAGTTATTTTTATATGTTGAAGTTTAATATACTTACTTAAAAATATATGTTTTTTATTTGCTAGCTTGTAAATTAAATGTTCTCAAATAAAAGTTTTTTTTTTTTTTTTACAAAACATTGGTCAAAACATTGGTAATCGGTGGTCTAAGACTCTTCAAAATCGGGATCGGACCCAAACATCTGGCATCGGTTGGATTGTACATATTATGATGTAAATTAATCTCTTAATAAGTGAAGACCTTGAATGGAAACATCAAGCTTCATTTCACACCCGTGCTCATTAGGGCTCAAATTAGTTGATTGAATTTGTCAAGCAAATGTATTTGGCCACGTACCAAGTTTGAACATTTTCCCAATCCTATCTAGTTGGTTATAAGTTAACCTACTGCAGAACTCAGTCAACACATAAGTCGAAGCATTGAGTGTTAAAATACTATCATTTGGAGACTATTGTGAAGGATGACTCACTGGACCAACGCTCTTGAAAGTTTAATAGTGGCTGAGCTGGCTTCATGAGTCAGACTCCCAGGCATAGCTTGACAAGAGGGATCTGCCTGCCCTTTTTTTTATCCTTTTTTTCTAATTAAAACAATTTGAGCTCAGAAGCATGTCATTTCTTTACAGACGTACATACAGAGTTTTGACCAAGCTAACAACTTACTTTGCTGGACAGCAACACACTTAGAAGCGCTGAGTTCTATAAAAGCTTAGAGCACTTTAACCTTCCTCAGGGAGAGTGCAGGAACAAACACAAAGTGACACCCTGTGTGTTAAGGGGGGGTGAAAAATTACTGGGAGAAAGTGACAGTGAAAATCTTACTGACTCAGAGCAGGCGAGAACCCACAAGCACAACACAGACATGATCAGGCAAAAAAATTAAGGTTCACAAAATTTAACAGGCAAGGGTCCGAACCAAGAGATCAAACAGAAAAGGCAAACGTAACCAGCAGGGAATAGGCGGAGAATAGGCTCTGTGCATATCTGTAGTCCTGGGCTTTCTGAAGGTGGCATACCTGTAATTTCCCCATACCTGTAGAATCAATTGATTGGCTGGGCAGCAGATTTGAACAGGAAACAAATACTGTATGACACTGTCATATGTATTTTCCGCGACACGTTGTGAACTTGTAGATCGGTTATTTTTGGTGTACAACATCGTCATACGGCGGATCATAAATTAGGCATTACATTTGGAACGTAGAATTGTAAACAGCTTGCAATAAGTCTGTTCCACTTTCTATGCGACAGTGCTTTGTTCTCAAGAGCAAACAAACCATCCTGCTACTGTAGGTCAACACTTAAAACCCCTTGGTTGGGAATCAACCAAGTATTCGAGCATCGAACAAAAGTCCACAAAGTCTGGCTAATTAATATGGATTCACTTAAAGGTTGCGACGAAAGTAAAGGGGAAAGCATGACTCGTGCCAATGTTGAAGTCATGCTCTCACCAGGCTGCTGGTGTCCTCATTGTGTGTCCGTGCGTTTGTCCGTGCGTGTGTGTGAGTGATCAGAGTCCAGGTCCCACACCTACTGATCATCTGAGCAGTGAGCACTGCTCCAATTACACAGGAGCTGATTAGATGTTCCCTGTGGAGTGGACAACACCATGGACCAGGAAGGGCATACAGGAGACCCAGACCCACATTAAATATAACTTATATAAGAAAAATGAAAGCACCATACAGTCTGGCATGTTTGAGGCGGCTGTAGCTGAGTGGGTAGAGAGGCCATCTGGCAATCAGAAGGTCCGTATCACCTCCTGGCCCGCCCATGTCTACATGTCTAAGTGTCCCTGAGCAAGACACTTAGCCCCTAACAGCTCACCCCCGAACACTCATCATGACCATCTGAGCAGCTATCAGCTGGGTGAAGCTGAAACTGAGGGCGTGGAGCATCCGGCTGGGCTGCAGCGTTTTGATGCAATACTTTCAACACGTCTGAAGCGTGGAGTTCAACATTGGTGAACTTTGACCGGGCGTCAATCAATAGGAAATAAGCACAGAGGTTGAACCCATTTGGCAGGCATTTTGCAGTTTTCTTTCAGTGAAAAAACCACTGCAATGTAAGTCAAACGGACTACACACTAGAAAACTGGCACTGCCCACAAGACAACATGGGAAATAGATGTGTGACGCCTCGGCATGTGCTGGCTACACCGCTTCTGTGTTCCTAAAGAAAGTCGTTGTCATGACTTCTTCTTGAGATCGGAAAAACACACCAGTCATTTCAACACTAACAGTGTCCAACCTTAACTAAACTCAATTAATTAAACCACACCAAGCTCATACCTACATTTGACCATACTAACAGTGCCCGACCTTAACTAGACTTAATTAATTAAACACCACAACAAAAACAAACATGCCTAAACTATCCAGTTGCAAGCTATAAACATTTGATTACACCCCCAACCAATCAAATGGCATACAACGCAGAGAATTTGATTGCTGGATTGATCTCCACTACATTTTCAAATGGTGGATAGCTAAAATTTGATATCCAGTGTTATGTTGGAATGGAGCAGAAATTGAGCAGAAATTCCCTATGACATCTTTTAAACAGCTCTTCAGATCAAAGAGCTAGAGCTGGAGCCGGGTGACTCTTAGCAAAAGGTCATCTGTCCTTGGGAGTGTCAGGCCCATGCTGGTGTCCTACCTCTGAGACTCAATGTGACACCAGCACAGGATGACCAGAACAGTCCCAGATGCTGAGCCGGTCTGACAGCAGCGTACAGTGCAGACTCATCCTCCCCCCTTCTCTTGCCTCAATTATTTCCCAAAACTGCCCTGTCCGATTCCTCCATCGCCTTGGGTCTGCTGAGTTTTGAGTGAAGTGAGCAGAGCCAGCCTCGTACAGAGGCACTTTTTGGTACAGTTCAGGCAGACTGGATTGGAAACTAAGGGTAGAGAGAGGAGAGACATGTGAGACAGGGTTCTGAATCGAACCCTGGTCCTTGCTCTCACAAGGAGCATAGGTATGTGTCCTAAATGGCTAACCCTAACCCAAACCCTGAGTTCAGGAAGACGTCACATGTTTTCTTGTGGCGGTTGGAGAAAGTTGGCACACTGTCATTTGTTTGAACACTGTCAAAATATCTGCGGCAAATGGAAGTGAACAATCGTGAACTTTGTCATGTTTTAATAAAGTCATTTATCTATCCGTTCTATTTAGGTCGATTTAAGTCATCCTATTCAAAAACTCATATTTAAGTAGATATAAATAATGGGACTTGGAGAAGAAAACGGGACGACTCAATCTGAATACAATGAGAAATTGTTTGGCCTATCTTAACCCCTTATTGAGTCACCTTTATTGTGCAGGAATGGGTGGGTAGCTGCGGCCCTACAGTGTATTGATTCATTGATTGATTACTGGTTCCATTTCGGTTTCTCGTTTAAAGCCCTCAGTGCATACACTCAATCAAGACACAGCTTTCCCTCTCCTCAAGTCTGTCTCTGAAACACATTCGCACTCCCAACTCATCATACATGACTTGTTATATATGAGGACTTGGGCAGCGATGACTGAACATCAGATGCAGATGCAAAAGACAACCCTTTTGTGCCACTTTTCAACATTCAGGGTAGTCCAAATCACATGACACAACATGCTGACAATGTAAACTCATCATTGAAAACACTGCTTCTGTCGACTCAGAGCTGTTCTATTTGAATACCGATAGTGTTCAAATTGGTTACGTTCCATCCTCGGTATCCACATCGGACGCGAAAGGTACCCTGACCATTCCAAAGCATCAAGTAGTTTTGCGTAGAGGTCCATTGTAGGCTATTCATGAATGATTACTCCATCTCACAACTGAGTACTGAATACATACGTGTAGGTCAATATTTTGTATGTTTATAAACACATTTTCACCTAATAGAAATAATTTCTCTGAGTGAAATGTCAGCAAGATGGTAGACACGTTTAACAGAGACTAGCAATTATCTGTGCATGCAATCATTGGTCAATGCCTTTTTGGTGAAACCACAAGTGTTCGGGCTTCGGGAGCCAGCTGGCCCTCAGAGAAACCCTCTCGGTGGGGGGTCTATGGGGGGGGGGGGGGGCAGGGGTTGATGGAGAGAGAGAAGAGAGAGCTTTGGTGAAACAGAATCCTGGAGATAGAGTGGTAAAGGCTGACAAGAAGCTGACAAAGCTGCAGAGGTGATGACGCCGACTGGACAGTCAGACACTGACGACCGGTGGTGCCGCCGTCCCTTCTCCGTGCCACCTCAACCCTTCTTCCTCCCCCGCTCAATTATAGTAATTAGAGGATCGTTTACAGCTGCTGAGAGATTAAGAGCTTAGTTTCCCTGATGGCCCGAAATCCATTTAGACATCCACCAAAGCCATGTCGGTCCGTCCAACATGCATGTTTTGCTGGACATAATTCAATGTGAATACTGTGTTAAAAACGGTTGGAATGAATGTTGTGACAAATGTTCCATCATCAATAAGAATCATAAAACAGACATGCCACGTGTGTGCTTGAATAAAAGATACATGCGCACACCCCACATTTCTCACCGGTCCATAATCTACTTCAATATTTAAACATCTCTTGAGCTAGAATTTGTTATGTGCCCCAAAATTAGGCACTTTCTGTCACGCAGTAATGACTAGGGCAATGAGGTTATTGTACAGTGCTATTGGCACAGCCACTTGGGTGCCGAACAACCCAAAAATAACACAACCCCTTCAAAATGAGAGCAGGGAGCATCATCACTTGGGAACTTCCTGTCCTTTACTGTTATTGCCTTGTACTGAACGCACATGCAACAAAGTGAAGCCTGCAGCTTTAGTTCTGCAATGGTCAGTGTGTGCTGGTGCCTAGTTATCACTCTAACTTAAAGGAGTAGTTCACCCAAAGAATTACTTATTTTCTATCAATTACACACCCCATGTAACCTTGAATTCATGGAGATTTTCCTGAGCATTCCTGAGCCAATAATTTGAGGACATCGGTCAATAACTCCGCTGGTCATCAAATAATTGGTTTGGGAATGCGACAAAAACAAAACAAATCTCCATGAATTCAAGGCTTCATGGGGTGTGTAATAGATAGACAATAAGTAATTTTTTGGTTGAACTACTCCTTTAATATAGATGTGGTAACCTGTCAAATCTGTCAAAATGTATTTACGTGGGTGAATATTCTGGTCAAATGTGGGGTGTACAGTACTGTACACCTATGTAACCCCGCCAGTTATTCCCAGATAATCCCAGTTATCATCATCGTCATCAATGTCCCTTCATGACAAAACACATAGCATGCAACCAAACTCTCCTCAATCAACCACTCGCTCCGATGCATAACTTCACCTCCGGCATTATTGCATAACTATAACCCAAAAAATCATATTCCACGTCCCACAAGTTCAGTAATGGTACAACCCGCTCCAGGTACCGCATCAATTTGTCAGCTAAGCAATCCAATTACAGAGGTTAGAAGGGGTCACGCGGCATTACAGGTGAGACAAAGCCCTCACAGGGTGCTCCTTTTTCCTTCTCTTATTGACATGTCTATTGTGGGGTTAATAAGAGCCTCCCCATTGGTGAAACGGAGACCGCTGCTGGTTGTCAGTTTGCACCTCTCCTTTCACGTCTGCGAAGGTCTAAAACCTAATGCTGACATGAGGACTCACTCAGAGGGCTCATTTTGGTAATAAGAGTGCCCCGGCCCAGTGTCTCCTGTGTTGGATAGTGTTAAAGGTACACAGCTTTAGGATTTAGCGTGAGAGCGTGGGGGCAAGATGTACAACAGCTAGTGCCTGGTAATGGTGTAACAATTAACGTTGCTGATTCTTGGGCCTGCATGCAATGTCTGTTGGCCTGAGACTGAATCCTTTTCTTTTCTCATGTGCTCACCTTATGCTGCTGTCTACATTTTACAGTTCTCCTCTTGTCTGTCTCATCAGTGAAAAAAGAGAACGGGGTAGGAGCCCATCCGCCTCTTAAAATTCGCTCTCTGACTGGAGAACTGTGTTGAATCTCACCAATCCTCAAAATAAAGGGAAAAAGTGCTTTAAATAATGTCATTTGATGGACGGTAATTTGACGGTAAGTTGAACGGACGGAAAGACAGACAGACAGACAGACAGACAGACAGACAGACAGACAGACAGACAGACAGACAGACAGACAGACAGATAGACAGACAGACAGATAATTATTACAGATAAAAGTTCAGCAACCAGAGGCTGTACACAGGCTCATCGGAGATGAATAACTGTAAAATGTAATTAGTGCATATTATACATATCTAAGAGCATGTAATACCACAAGTATACAAAATGGAATATCTTTAAAACAAGGCATATCTCCATCAAGCATATCACCTCACAATAAAAATGTTTACTACAGTAGCTTCCCAATGTTGTTGCCCAGGAGGTGGCATCTGTACTCGTCAATCCAAGGGAGGTGATGTGGCTTGCCAACTATCAGACATATTGTACAGTATGAACCCAAGTCTAAAAAAGAGAGCCTTTCGGGGTGCAAAGGCAGACGGTACAGTCTGTACTTCAGAGTTTTACAACACCCATGAGTAACAAAAGTTGCTCATGGAATTTTTAACCACTGGATCAACACGAGTCCACAAATAAAACGCTATAATTAGAGTATTGTGTTTGGACACATCACTTGCTGTCCTCTACCACAGACGTAATGATTCATTTCATTCCTTTCCTAGAAAGCATCATAATTATTATGCGCATATTATAATATAATGTGCTGTCTTCCATCATTGCATGAAACCGGCAAATCAATGATGTCAAATAATTTCACATAGTATCAGCCTATTCCTTCTCTTGTCATCCACAGCTTGCTGAAGCATGGTCACTCAAAAAGCCCAGTGTCAGAGAGGGAAAGAGAACAAATCCCAATGGGTTACCCTGGGTCTTTGGCACCCAGATCTGGCACACAGTAGTGTCAATCCACGAAGCATTGACATGTATTTGATCTCACGCACGCACGCACGCATGCACACACGCACGCACGCACGCACGCACGCACGCACGCACGCACGCACTCACGCACTCACACACTAACGCACGCACGCACGTACGCACGAAAAACAAACAAAGTGTGGGTAGAACTTACACCCATGTAAACAGTAGCAGTCCCCCCCAAAAAATTGCTGAGCGTCCTTCCCACCCCCAGCCCATCCCCTTAAATCCGGCCTCTTTCTGGGGAACAATAGGGAAAATGTTTGGACTTTGGAGCCGGTGAGCGGGGCCATTGAGTGCCTCGCTGCGGGATCGGATGCAGTGAATTAGAGTAAAGCCTCGGGAGAGAATAGGGCTGACGCAACGGCGCAGCTATGGCCCCTGCTATCAGCTCCTCCTGCCACGCAAACGCATGTGGAACCAACCTGGAAAACTCCAGCCGCTCTGAATGACCGCTGCACCCTGGCTGAGGGCAAATTTAAATATAGACCACTGGATGTGGACGGTGTCTGTGAGAAGGTTGTATCATACGTGAAAATAGTACGTAGTGTGAAAGTCAAACCAAATATGCAAATGTGAGTCTAAAAGTCAGTCTAAATATAGAGGATGTGCAAGGAAGTAGTGGGACAGTTTTGGTAGAATGAGGGCTAGCTGTGCAGTACTTAGGGATAATCGCTCATATATGTGACATGCGGTATTTGTGTCATCCAGAACAGCCAGTGGATCTGTAATACATTCTAAGGTTGCACAAATGTTACATGCTCCCTAACAAACAACCATACGTACATTCTAGGCTTGTTAGCCCAGTGGAGGCTTGTTAGCCCAGGCTTATGAATGGCCCCTGTTGGCTCTCTCCAAAAAATGCCCCAAGCTAGAGGGGTCAGTGGCACGCCACCATATGCCTGAACAAAACCGCCATATGCCCCACTGTTTAATTCATTTATCCAAGGCCGTGGGCCTATGTTTTCAGCATTTCAACATAAACATTGACACCATCGTGAAAACCTCGATGCACTGAACTTTTACCCTTAATATTGTGTCTTATACGAATCACATGTGACCTTGGTTAACCACTTGAACCCTATATAGTTCGTTTCCCTGAGTAACCCAGGGTTCTATAGGCCTGTTTTCTGTATTATCTTCGCAAAAAATAGCCGATCTACGCAACGCGCAACGCAACGTGTTGTGAGCTTGTAGGTGTGCTATTTTCAGACTAGGGATGCTAGGGCTTGTGTTAATTAATTCCTCAAGCCTTATTCAATTACATCTATGAATCCCCACCAGTGCATGTCCCCTGTGCCAATTCTAACAACACTGATAAGTGTCTGTGATACGCATGATAGAGTGAGTGCCCCTGAGTGTATACATGTGACAGAAAGCGTGCAGAAAAAAAGTGAAGAGTATGTCTTGTGAGTGTCTATGTGAGGTAGAGAGGGAGAGCACACAAGAAAAGGTAATGAGAGGGATACAGAGAGGGGGGGGGGGGGTTGGGCTGCGACTAAACAATGTGATCTCTCTATGATAACACTAAGAAATGGGGTCAGGTGCTGATAAATTTAGGGTAAAATTAGGGCTGCGCTGGGCTCGGCTGTGTGAAATCGACAGATGGAGGATATGTTCCCAGAGAGCCAAACCAGCTACAAATAGCACTGAACACACATACACAAACACGCATGCATGCACAGACACACACACACACACACACACACACACACACACACACACACACACACACACACACACACACACACACACACACACACACACACACACACACACACACACACACACACACACACACACACACACACACACACACACACACATTCCTGTATGATATCGCTGTCAGTCTGAAACCTTGCATCTCCATATTTCATCTTTTTATGTTTTTTTCCCATGATGCCCTATTTCATACCTTTTCGTATGACAGAGTCACTCAAAAGTAGCAATTTACATGCGTTGCATGTAAATCTGCTATTTTCACAATTTTTGAAAAAAGAAAATAATAATAACTAGAAAAAGTGCTCCTCGGAGCACAAGTCTCCACCAGGTCAGGTAGGTTATTATGGCCTCCTGGTGGCGCTATAATAGGCCAATGTGAAAAGGGTGCCATTTCTTCTTAGGCCTTTCACGGCAATCGGACACTGCATTCATGATTTGAGGCATTTTGTTCCAAAAATTTGGTTTGCTAAATTAGACCAGCTGGTGGCGCTATAACAGGCCAATGTGAAAAGGGTGGCATTTCTTCCTCGGCCTAGTGGGAATGTGTGTGCAAAATTTAACGGAAATCGCACACTGCGTTCATGATTTGAGGAATTTTGTTCAAAACGGACCTATCCTGCAAACTTTAGAAGCCAATGTTAGCCAAGTAGGATAGAATATGAAATATCGGACACATCCATCTTGATCACATGAGAGATACTGTGTACCGATTTGCGTGATTTTTTAACAGAGTCTGAAGGAGTAAGAGCAAAAAATGTGTTTTACAAAAGTCAGCCTCCTGGTGGCGCTCTAAAAGGCATATGTGAAAAATGCAGGGCAAAGGTTTTTCCTTGGCCTCTAAGGAGTATGCATGCAAAGTTGCATGCAGATCGGTGCAGTTATAGCTAAAAACGTGAATCGGCCTGTTATAGCGCCACCATGAGGCTGATTTGAAAGTTTTCAAGTGACATTTCTTCCTGGGCCAAGTGGGAATGTAGGCCTACGTGGAAAATTGTACGGAAAGTGCATGCTGCGTTCATGATTTTGTTCAAAATGAACCAATCCTGCAAACTTTGGAAGCCAATCTTAGCCAATCAGGATGGAATATGGAAAATCGGACAGATCCGTGTTGATCACATGGCTATAGAGATACTGTGTACCGATTTGCGTGTTTTTTGGAGAAAATCTGTAGGAGCAATATCCAAAAATGGGTTTGCAAAAGTCGGCCTCATGGTGGCGCTATGACAGGCTGATCTGAAAAATGTGGGGCAGAGGTTCTGCTGTGGCATCCAGGGAGTGTGTGTGCACAGTTTCACAGCGACCGGGCCAACGGTGGCGGAGATTAGCTGCTCACAGACAGAAGGACACACGGACGGACGGACGGACACACGGACACACGGAAGGACGGACGGACGGACGGACAGGGGGCAAAACATACTCTCTCGCCATGCCTTTCGGCCTGGCGGAGACAATAATTGTAATAATAATAACGTACATGTCCAAACAAGTCTGTCAGTGGGTTTTATACACTTTTAACCAATGAAAAGTACTGTAATAAAGCTGATTTTTTTTCCATATACTGAAAAGTAATGGTTTTGGACATACAGTACAAGGTTTCTGCCCGACAGCAACAATAGGCAAGTACACGTACAAGCATACAAAGATGCAGGTTCTAATGCACATGTCCATACAGAGTCACATGGAGGTTGATAAATGAACAGCATGCTATGCTTTAGCTTTAACTGGCCCATGGATAGAACTTGGTGTACAGTATTCCACATACCGTACTTAGGGCCATTTGGTTGCGCGAAGGATAGAAAAGTTCTCAATATCATTTGCAAATGTCCAGACCTCTGTGTACAGTACATGTGATTCTGACCACATGTCCCCAGTGTAAAGAAGCTACGTTGGATCCTCATAGCGCGTCCTGAGTTCTGGCCTGGTTTTCCTTGGTTTTAGCCTGACTTCCTGCAGCCTGGCAATGCGACCTGCCCCCTTCCTGGGACCAGTGCTGGGGGCTCCACAGGAGCTGTCCAATCACATCACAGTTAAGCCATCAAGGTTAGAGGGAGAGAAATGGAGGAGCTGTGACGAAGTCACGACTCGTCCACTGAGTGCCTCTGCTCTCGCCTGCCCTGGTTCTGCCATTTATGGTGTGGGCTGATTTAGCCAAAACTGAGTGCCTTTCATTGCAGGATATATGAACTGACTCAATCAGGACCATGTGGCTACGTTGCCTGTGGATTTCATTTCCAAGATGAAGGCAGGTGGTTATTATTCAGAACAAATACTGTAACAGCTTCTCTTAGTGTCTGAATGTTTCTGTCAAGCCTCTGTCCATAAGCGGAGGTGGGGAAACAGGTGGTTGTGGCTGGGAGATGAAATCAGAAATCTTTGGGGGTGTTCTCTCTAACTACTGTAGCTCTAAAGTTAACAGTTGGAGAAAAAGAAGGGCATTGATAAAGTGTCTGAAAGAAACATCAGCAAAGCAGACAGGTTTCAATTGTGGCCTGTCTAACCTGACAGCATCTTCTGTTATAAAGAACAAGTTGATCCAAGTCACATGAGGGATATGAGGTACAGAAGGGACATGATGAGAGACAAATGCGACATGAGAGACATGAGAGACGTGAGGGACGTGACGAGCAGAAGGGATATGAGGGTGCCTTGTTTAGATTTGGCAATATGATCATTCCTATATTCAGGTTAATGTGTGAGCATGTGACAGACAGACAGACAGACAGACAGACAGACAGACAGACAGACAGACAGACAGACAGACAGACAGACAGACAGACAGACAGACAGACAGACAGACAGACAGACAGACAGACAGACAGACAGACAGACAGACAGACAGACAGACAGACAGACAGACAGACAGACAGACAGACAGACAGACAGACAGTCAGTTACAGAGACACGGACAGAGAGATGGGTACAACGGGTACTCTGACAGTGGGTACAACGGGTACAATGCATTCTCAACTTGCATCGTTCCCGACTTACATGGTCCAAGAGTAGGCCGGTGCAAAATGTGACTGGTCTAGTACAGAAAATATATGTGAGGACCTAGTACTGGATCACATCACATCATCACATGGACGCCGTTGTCAAGGCAAAAAAAAACATGGCTCTTCTTCCTCTGCAGACTGAAGAGGTATGGCATGTACTCCAGGATACTTTACTACTATAACTTAGCAGGTGCACCATAGAGAGTATCCCGACTGGCTGCATCGCTGCATGCCTGGTATGGAAGATGCTCAAACAGAACCACAAGGCTCCATAGAGGGTCGTTATAACAGCACAGCACATCACCAGAACTGAGCTGCCTGTCATGCTGTATCTCTATGCCCAGAGGAGTAAGGCCCAGAGGATAAATAATCAAGGGCATGATCATGTCTCATTATTACAGATTGTACAGGATTGTTGATATTGCCTATTTGTATGGCTATTTTGTTATAATTTCTTTTTATTGCAACTAATTTACCTCTTAATCTTATTCTTATTTGATTTGTATGCACACTGTTGAGAAGCTTGAAGTATAAGAATATTACTGCCTATAATGCTGCTGTATTTTATGTGTATATGTGACAACAAACACCTTGAACTTGAACCTATCTGTCAGATCTGTCTATCATCGGGCAGTGGGGAATATGAGTCACAAGGGAAAAGGTATAATCTCCCAGAAGTACTCTGATGAATAGTTTTACCCTGTCTGGTGGTAACCAACTACTCTGACAATGTGCTTGGCAGATTGCGGTTGATTCTCGGAGCATGTCTTTCCATTGGACAGGGGCCACAAGTCAGGGGTCACGAGAGAGACGGGTCAGGGCACTGAGGGGGCTTGCTGTAAAGACATGAGATCCTGAGATGATTAGTTTTTCCACCCCCAGGGCACCTGTGGATAGACAGACACACAGGCAGACAGATGGAGGGGGCATGGTGAACTCTAGACAGTAGTGCCCCCGTGAAGCTGCCTACCTGGTCACCCCCCGGGGGTGTTCACGCACATCCCATTAGATAATGAAAGTCTTATGAACAGAAAGGATTTTTTTTGTCAAGGAGTCACAAAGCATGAAGTTCTTTTAAATGTAAACTCAATTAATAATAATAACTGTGAAAACAAGAATACGATTTAGATTTAATGTGTGCAATGCAAACAAAAAACGGGTGGGTTGCACTGAATGGCAGCTTAAGTGGATGATTCAATTATGCCGTTCTTGTTGGGTGCAAAATGTACTATGCACATGTTTGAGTGTCTTCTGAAAGGGCTTAGGGAAGCGTCATACACGCCCACATGTCACTCACTGCCACAGAGACACGCGCCTGGCATCACTGGAGCGTGAAGGCTTGGATTCATCCTGCTTATTAGAGTTGTGCTCAACCTGGCAGCACAGACCCCATTGATCTATGCGCAATCCACCAGTTAACCACTGAGCGACCCTCTAATGTGGCTTAAACACATTGCATAATGATGTGTGGCCCAGCGGACAATAGAATAATTACAAACCATATCCCAACGGCCGCCTGGAACTCATGAATGCACAGGAGATTATAATGCATATTGTATATCGTCTCTGTCGGTTGGAAACCTCATGTCATGTTATTTTTCAGAATAAAAAATTGCAAAAGTAGCAGATCGACAAGCTCAAAACGTATCGCTTTGCGCCACGTTTTCTGCTACTTTTGATACTTTTGTGTGACACTGTAGAATGATCAAGAAGAGCATTCATTAACGAAAAAACACAAAAATCTAACGATAAGCATGGTTTGCATGTTCTATCTATCTGTTAAATGTTAGTAAGAGTCTTTCAAGATTCAAGATTCAGTTACATCTACTGTACATACAAGTACATAAGAGGAAGATGTATTTTGATTTGATTCCTCACACATTTTTGCAGCATAATAACAGTAACAAAGAAATACAAAAATAAAGAAAATAAATAAAAACTAAAGGAGAATAACAAGAAAGAATAGCAGCAATCCTACGCCATGTCAAGTTTGTCAAAGATGTCAATGTTTGTATGTTGATAGCGGTCAAGAGGTGAGTCTAGGTGAGTTTCTCAGTGATGTGACCCTCTCCATTACATCGCCACTCCTCCCATTCACTGCTGGTGATATCACTCTCAACGCACATCTGTCGAGTTCTACGACTGGCGATCGGCAGAGGCAACCAAGAATCGACAGGGTGGGGGTTGGGGGTGGGGTTGAATATGTTTGTATCTGAAAATTCTAATCTAGCGTAGAAACAAGTTTAGCTTGTCTTACAGCTCAAACTTACAGCTTTACTTGAACATCTACATTCTAATGAACAGAATGTTAAATAGCTGGATGTTAGCTACAGGCACAGGTACAACAGGCATGTCTTGCGAGGATAAAGACAAGCATATCAGTATTTATGGGAGTTAACGAAGCAAGATAATATCTTCCTTACTTAATTCAGAGTTGAATAGAGAATAGATTATATAAGACTTCATTCTGAATCTTCATCACGCACGTCAGTAAAGAGCAACGCTGTTTAGTCTAATTAGAATGACCATCAGATCAAACCCTCTTCATCATTATCAACTTTGTGGACACAGAGTAGCCCCAGTCATTATGTAATGGCACAGTCTCTGTCGCAGGCCTGCAAACACACTATGACAGCAACAGCGCTTCTTTGACTGTAATACATTAGCAAGTACTGTGCGGTGGTAGCCTGGCATGGCCAGACTAATATCACGGGCAATTTATTTTTGCAATGGCAGATTTGTCTGGAACCAGGCTAGTGCGGTGGCATACTACAATTCCCACACACACGCAGGCGTACACACGCACACACAGACACACACACAGACACACACACGCACACGCACACACACACACACACACACACACACACACACACACACACACACACACACACACACACACACAGTACCACACCACAATCCCCAACTGATTCCTGGTATACAGGAGGAGAGCTTGTTAGCAACTCTGTTCCTGCCAGTTTGAGGACAGTATTACATGGCTAACCACGGCTAGAGAGAAATGAGGTGGCAAAAATGAAATGAAATGAACAGGAATGGCCCCCGATGCCTGAAATAGCTGTGTCAGACAAGGAAGTCTGAGAGAATAATGTAATTGGGGTGCTTAGTGACAGGCTGAGCAGGCGTGGAGGGGTAGGGAGGTGGTGTTCGTGGCACTCGGGGGCTTCCACACAAAAGGTCTATCTGTATCTGTGTGGGAAGAAATAATCTGTTCTTGTACCTCTTTCTTTCCACACCGCCGCTGTGCAGTTCACATGAAAGGTAAGTGGGCAGAGGAAGGAGCAGCCGAACAGCTGTCCAGCAGTCAAGAAAAAGACGGAGAGACAGAGATAAACAATGAAATAAAGAAAGGAAGAGAGAGAGAGAGAGAGAGAGAGAAATAATGAATGAAATGGAATGGAGTGAAAAGAAAGACAAGCCTTGTTCTTACTGTAAAAGACATATTGATTTTACAGCGTGCATAATGCAATACATCCGGTGAGCTACTTCTGAAGTGTCATAAGGACAGCCGGCAGTAACAGAGGAGCAGTACAGACAAAAGGAGCTGGGTACAGTACAGTACAGTACTGTATATGGAGCCAGGTCAAGTCTATGCAGCTGTTCTGCAGGGCTAGGCTATTCAGTCAGTGTGCGACCAGTCCATATGTGCACGTTTCTATGGCTTGTGAGCCAGATCAGATCATAAGTATACATATAACGTAAGTATGAGAAGAAATAAAGGAAAAGGTGTAAAGTAGATCAATCCAGATGTTTCCTAATGAATATGGCTGTAGCTTTCCTGACACACACTGTTGACTAACGGCAATCTGTAAAGTAAGTCTACTTTACACCCTCTCAGCAAAATTAAAAAACCCTGAAAGAGGGAAATAATCACACACTGTCCTTTTCCACTAGGAACTAAAAATGGCAATTACATGGCATTCCAACCCCAGTCTAAGGTCAGTGTGGGCAGCAGGTTGTGATTTAATCAGTAACATAACACAATAAGGATATAAACATGCTAAAATCGATATGGAGAATTTCCTGTCAGATTTTCCTTTGGCACTCTGGACTGGATAACCGACATTGATATTTCTTATTAACCACATGAACCTTAGCATCCCTATTCTGGGCATGTCATAATATGCCAACATGAAAATAGCGGATCTACAAGCTCACAATACAAGAGCAGTCTGAGTGCAACCTGATTGAAGAGATGTGTTGACGATTTGTGTAAGATCTGAGGCCATGCAATTTGAAACATTTTTCAAAAGGCCTGTTGGCAGAATATCAAGGCAACAGGAGGAGGATTTCAGAGGCTGTATGATGTCTTCCAAGTGTCCATGATCGATCAGATTCAATTGAGAAGTGGTATTTGAATTAGTTTGAAGTGGACACACATATCCTGTACCCGATATGGCGGCGCTATTGTCAGTGAAGAAGGAGGCAAATTCATGGCACGGCTGGTGGATAAATGTTCAGAGGCTATACTGACACAGGAGGGTTTGCTAGCCTGTCGACAGTCGCAAACAAAGCATGTGGATTGCAGTGGTGGAAAGTAACTAAGTACATTTACTTAAGTACTGTACTTAAGTACAATTTTGAGGTATTTGTACTTTACTTGAGTATTTCCAATTTCCAATACTTTTACTTCTACTCCACTACATCTCGGAGGCAAATATTGTACTTTTACTCCACTACAATTATTTGAAAACTTTAGTTACTAGTTACTTTTCAGTTTTCAGATATAAATTATGATATAATGAAACATACATTAACCACTTTAGCCCTAATTTATACATAGGCTATTTGAAAATAGCCGATCTACAAGCTCACAACGCGTCGCGTCGCATCGCGACGCGTTGTGAGCTTGTAGATCTGCTATTTTCAAACATTTAGTACTTTTACTTTTGGTACTTTAAGTACATTTTGATGCCAATACTTTTGTACTTTTACTCAAGTACATTTTTAATTCTGGACTTTTACTTGTAACAG
>NC_137617.1:22645944-22700944 GCF_963280865.1 Gymnoscopelus braueri
ACATGCCCCAGGGTCAGTGATGATTCGAATTCGATGAATGAAGTGTGAAAGGCATCTCTCTGCAGAGACACGTCGCCCATAAGCATGATCTATCAATACATACGGCGCGCACGCACACACGCACACGCACACACACACACACACACACACACACACACACACACACACACACACACACACACACACACACACACACACAGAGCGGGCAATGAATGATGCATGAGAGTGTACGGCATCCACACGCGGCCATTCAGTGGGCAATGTCCTCCAAACAGTGGGCCGGGACCCAATTTTGGGTCACGGACACATTTTATCCCTTTTTTTCCGTTTAAGGATTTAACAAGAAATACAATAATTTTCAATTCATTTTTTTCAGAAGAACATTTTCAAAAGATTTCAGAAATAAAAACTAAATCCAAAATGTAAAACATGTGACATGTAAAAAACAATAATAGGACTTCATTACAGTATGTATTCTTGTAAGTTCGGGTCACGGGGAGACACCAAATTTATATTTGGGTCTGGAGGTGAAAGGTTTGGAAACCCCTGTTCTAGAAAGGCCAGTAACCTGACACCATGGGTTGCTTCTTCCAAACAGATGATGGTCTTCTCAAAGATATTACATAACAGAGGTAAGTTACCCTTTCCTAAAGACGAGGGTGCATGACATAATGTGATCATGCATTATGAATTCTTTAGTGGATGCTTTGGAGTTCTTTTGTAAAGGATTTGAGGCAGAGAAATATCTTTTCACGACTTGGATGCAATGCCAGCGCCAAAATGACACACCTGCTGATTTCATAAGTAACAGATGCGATCATATACAAGGGAGCCTACACAGTGGACCAAGCTCTCTGAAGGACTGTGCATCGAGCCACTGTCAACTGGTAGCGCCTTGTCGTAGGAGGGAGAGACAGAGGGACACAGAAAGAAAAGAGAAAAGGAGAGAGAGAGAGAGAGAGAGAAGGGGGAGGGGAAGAGAGAGGAGGGAGGGTGGCTGCAAATGGCAGCTTCTATGACACCAAGAGAGGGAGTGCGAGAGGAGAGGCAGGGACTGAGAGACAGCCAGTGAGAGAGGGAGAGAGAGAGAGAGAGAGAGAGAGAGAGAGAGAGAACTGCAGACCAACTAGATCAGATTGCAAAAGATTTATAGAGAAAGCTGTTCAGTTAATACGCGGTGAGGTAGAATTCTCCAGTTTTATGGGAAATGCGACCAGAACGCTCCACATGAGTAAAGATGAGTGCTGAACAGAAGACCCACTAAGGACTTAGTTCAGAAGATGGGGATACAAAACATAAAGTCTCACTGGGAGAGTCTGCACTAAATCTCTACTTTTCTTTTTTGCACATGAGGTGTGTGTATTTTGCTACATCACAAGGAGTTCTGTCTGCCTAACTTAAAAAAAAAGAAAAAGAAAGAAAAAAACAACAAAAACAAAGCATAGATAGTGAGAGATTGAGCAAGGATGAAGAAATTCAAAGGCTTTCTTTGCCTTTGGCAAAAGAGGATGGAGCAGTACTACCCATAGGTAGACTGGCACACGCACGAAGAGAGGAAGGCAGCTTTGGTGGCCGACGTTCGGAGAATGCCTCAGTTTGGTTGACAAGGACACTGGGGAGAGAGGACACGGCTTTCTAGCCCCACAGACAGGTGGAAACTAAAGGTAAGGAAGGAATGGCATACTTCATCTGCTTCTCCTCTTCTTTTAAGCTAGTTGTTGTCAATGACTATTTGTTGGATTTCTTTGGACTGTGTATAGAAAAGCTGGTAGTGGAAGACTCCCATTCATTCCCTATGCGTCTACACAGGTGGTCTTCTTAAAACAACCGTGAGGTTTATTATTTACGGTGTGTGAGTTATTCTGGATGAGGCATGGCTGAAATCTACTGGAATAATGTTAACTTCTATAGCACTTTTCAAACAAAGTTATAGTGTTTTACAAACAGTAGGATAATATTAATAATGCCATATCATTTACATAATAATGGAAATGGAATGGAATGGAATTCAACATTATTGCATTACAATAATATATAATATAATAAAATAATTGAATAATAAGGCTAAAGAAGCGCTGGACATGTATCCAAAACACATCCATGTAAAAGCAGAACTATCTATACATCTCTAGACAGAAAGACAGACAGACAGACTTGGAAAGCATCTCTATAAAATGTCTTAAAAAGCGAAACTCATTCAATGCATTCCAATTGACGCTAGTCCGGATGCCAGGCATAGTTGGGCTCCTGGCCTACATTTGGCCCTAATTTATACAAAAAGGTATTGATGCCAGATTGAAAGTACGCCATCGTTATTGCACACAACACTTTTTCAAAACAGCAATTACTTTAGGTTTAAGGATGTCATGCTCCGGCTTGTAAGGGGTTAAGAGCTTTGCGATGTGACTAAATAAGTGCAAGATATAATCAGTTAAATCTTAAAATCAGTTCCAAAAGCACCAGGCAACCAGTGCAGAAAGGCTATAGTTAAATAAGCGTAATATGATTCAGTGACATATTTATATGTTAAATATTCATCAATAAGCAAGCAGTATAATTCCTTTATTCAAAATGAGATGACAATGTGGTATCATGTGTTATTTGTGCTCTACCACTAGTTTTTGATTCAGTGAACATAAATTACTTGATGGCTCTGAAATTAACTATAATCAACATGCTTAAATGGCCAGTGGTTGCTTTTGTTAACAGAGGGCTCCCCATCTCCTGACAGGGAATGATGCTTACAGACTACATCTAATAAAATGTATGTTTGTGAGGATAAAAAGTGAGGATAAAAATGTGTTAATTTCACAAAAATCTACAATGTCTCAATTACTACACTGAGGCTGGCCAGCTCATATGCCCCAAATCAAAAGGTTATGATTTCTTTATTAGTTTAAACTTTAAACATAAGAGACATTTTGGCTTATCAGGTGGAGGATGGAGAGGATGCATTGATATTGGGTCTCTCGTGGACCAATGCCCACATGCTAACTTTGATCTCCAGCTCTCTCTAGCATAGTTCATGTTAAATAGTATGAGAGGAACCAATTTCAAACTGCAATCCAGAACTTATTTTAACCACATGAACCGTAGCGTTCCAATTCTGTGGCAAACATTTGCCAAAAATTGCAGATCTACAAGCTCGCAACGCGTCACAATGTAGTGCTTTGTGAGCTTGTAGATTGCCTATTTTTGATGAAGAGATGTGGTGTAGAGGGGAAAAAGGAGGGGGCCTAGACCCCTGGGGGACCCCGGTCAACAAAGTATTAAGGTTCATGTGATTCAATGAATGGTAGTTTAGATGCTAGCTTGTGGATCATCCTGCTGCACTGATACATGCTAAAGCTAAACTATAGGTATTTGTGAACTATAGCATAATCATTTATAAATAAAGAAAAAAGAATTATAGAATGTATGCTAAAATGTATGCATACATCTCTATGAATCTTTCAAATTGAGCTTTGTACAAGCTTTGTCTCACTTGCAGAGGTCAATTTCTGAATTAGTACAAAAAGGCTTTCCCACCTGGCAAAAGCCTTTTCCTCTATGAAGTATTACAAAAGATGCTTAAAAGACCATTTAACTGCTGTTTTATAACTGATTTCACCATGTATTGTATTGTCTCCACGAACACACACACACACACACACACACACACACACACACACACACACACACACACACACACACACACACACACACACACACACACACACACACACACACACACACACCTACTGCCTACGTGCTTAATCATCCACACACACACAAGCATGCGCAAACACACACATACACATTTCTGCTTTTATTATGGTTTATCATTATTGTTGTAGTTATTTTTATACAGTATATATTTTTACTATTAGTTTACCATCACATTTATGTTCTGTAGGTTCATTTTGGGTTCTCTGTAACTTGTTTAGGTTGAAGATTCAAATAAGATCATTGCGATTTCAATATATTATTTGTCATCTTCTTTGTCATGTTTGTGACTTTTGAAATTATAGAAAAGAAAAGAAAAACGAAACTTAACTAAAATCATATATGATATAATTTTTTTAATAAGCATAATGGCAGCTGTTTGTAGGTAATCACAGAGCAATCGTTCCTTTTTTACAGCAAAAACGTCATCTTATGATTATGCCTCTCACTAATACTGTATACACAAGAGGAGCCAAGAATACAAGCAAATGCATCATTTTGGCCAGGGTGGTGCAGGTGCGGGGTAGGAGGGCCTTGTGACTGTAACTCATAAGCCTAATTTATACTCTGTAGTACGATGGCGCATGGCGTTGAATTGCATTTGTGCACAGGGGTAACTGCAGCAGTTTTTTTTTTGTAAACAGTGCACCTCCAAACAGATTGAGTCACGGCATAGCGAAGCAGTGTTCCGTTCCATAAGAAAATACCTGTCGGTCACTTGAGACGAGATGAGTGCCGCATGGCGAGCTATAGGAAAATACACTGACACCTGAGCTTCGACTCTACCTTTACAATGGCCTTGGGAGGTGGGCAGGGATTGTAGTGGTTGAGCTTGGTTTCTTGAGATGGAAAACCCTATCGTACTACGAGTCATTGTTCCTTCCCTGTCCCCCTCCATTATTTTACATAACCTGTTGTTCATGGTATTCATTGAGCCATTGTTATCATCTTCCTCTCTTGACCCTTCCCTTCACCCTTGTGACAATGTATGACAAAGTATATGACAACGTATAGGTTATCTTATGCGATAGTATTGCATTGATCAATCTTTTTTATTTTATTGCTGTAATTTTTTTAATTGCCACTATCCAGGTCACTCACTTACTTATTGTGTTAACAACTTCAAACCTGGCATCCCTATTTTGGGCATGTCATTATAGGTGAAAAATATACTAATAAATGTAAAAAAGAAAATACAACATTTTATAGAAAATAGGAAGAACAGCAGATCTACAAGATCACAAAAGCTTTTAGTCAAGCATTGTTTTCTATTTGTCATACGACAAAATATATAGGGCTTATGTGGTTAAATTGCAGAATGATGAAAAGGACAGAAAAGGTCAGTCTTTTAAGCTGAAGGTAAAATAAGAAGAGAAATGCAACAACGTGTGTGACTTCCATCAAGAATCATGATGGCATATAATTAACCTCCTCTGTGATTTCACACTGCACTCTATAGGGTTTCATATTCCATAGGGTGTATAATTTACCACCAGTGCTAAATTATAGTTAGGATTAAGGAACATTTATTTATATGTAGTCAGCAAATCATTCGCAATTGTTGAAATAATGTCAAACCCTGGTCTATGTTACTGTGTCATTAAAAGGTGCAGTCAGTATACAGTAAATAGCTCTATAATCTGATCGTAATCATTGCTACAGAGTGTTTGTCCAGTAACAGGGGTCTCTCTGCAGCTCTTTAGTAAACAGAAAATACATTTTCAGGTCGGGATACAAACGTTATACAATCAGTTGAGATAACTCATACAGGACACAGGATAAAAAAAAGGTGAAAAAACATTAGCAGACAAAATTAGAACTGGAACACTCAAAAAATTCAAGCTGATACATTGGTACTCTCTCCTGACTGGATGAAATTGTCAACCCACCTAAAAATGTATTTTCTGAGCTGAAAAAATGGGGAGACCCCTGTTACTGAACAAACATTCTATAGCAATGATTACTATCAGAATATAGCGCTTTAACAAACAAAAATGGTTGTTTTACCAAAATAATAGCTTTAAATAATACTGACCTGCTAACAGGTTTCTGATTGCATGCACACACAAAATAAGACAAGCACAACTTTTCCCAAGGGATGCCAGACTTAAATAACACTCCACATATATTCTTTATTTACATTTACCAACAGTAAATGTTTTCTTGGGCTGAGAGTCCAAGGCACTTATCTAATGACTCTGAGCCCACAGTGAGGGGTTTTTACTTTCATTTGAACAATTCATTAGACATCTGATACCACACTACAGCAGTATGATATGGAGACTGCTCGCTGTGGAGTACCCGCCAGGTCATGCATGCACCGTTACTGTTCGCACAAAAGATACACAAAGTGAAGCACTGAGACTGAGTGCTGGCTTCAATTCAATGTTATAATTGAGTCGACGAAGTCACTGCATTACAAATCCATCCAAACAAATGCTAAATCGCAATTAGAGGAGATCCTACGCTCTATTCAGGTGTTTGCATGTTTGAGAGCCATGAGCTGGTTTGAGAAGGAACAGCTGTACAATTGAGAAAACATGCATAGTTGGGACACTGTCAAAAAGAGCTATTCAATGCATGAGTGATCACCACCTATCTATATTTCCCTGTATTTGTTTGTCCCCAAATGGATGAAGGTTATGATTGAGAATGAGGTAATGTTTACTCCAGATCAACAGTTGTAGCGTGCTACTGTGAGCGAGCACGAGAGTGTGTGCGCGGCAGACGGCAGGGCACCAGGGATTTGGGAGTGCATGACAGTGGGCTATCAAGTCTTCAGGGCCCAAGTCAGGGAGACAGGCAGGCCCGACAGATGGACAAGACGAATGTGGCCAAGCGATTAAACCTGGCTGCACCCAAAGGGGGCTCAGCCCAGCAGCACCCTAGGGGAGAACACTTTGACCCATGCTCTGCATGCTGCCCCTGAGGCTCAGCATCCAGTGCACTGGACAGATTGCGTCTGCTGTCTGACCAAAGTCAATTACTACACAGCACTGTTGATTCATCTGAGCTAATTTATTTGTGTAAACTATTAGACACATGCCAACTGATTGAGTATAGTCATATGGGCAATATTTCAATTACATGTATTTCAAATACGCGAATGTTTGAAAATCATGGTATTTTCTGTATTTAAAATACTTCAAATACTTAATCAAATGTCATTTTACTCTCAAATCAGACAAGAACTTTCTTCATCAGGCTTACAATGTTGCAGTACATGACTGCCTATGTTGCTTGCTCTGTGTTCCACACAGAACAGACATTTACAGAAAGTAGGTCTAACAAAGGACTCACAAAGCAATTGCGGGGCAGCGGCAACTCAACACCAGATTACACAGAACAATGAATGACAAATATGTTCAGAATTACCTGCAGGATCTATTGACATTGGTGCTGGGAGGGTCGCACAGACATTTTGCAATGTGTTAGGCTTAAACATTGCAACCGTATCTTTATCCTATTGATGACAACTAATTGCCACACTACTTTTTGATATGTTCAGTGTCCAGAGGTTTGTCTCGATATAACCTGTCTACTCTGGTTGTAGAATCCTTCAGAATCCTTTTCCCATTGCCCCATGCCTTTTCATAATCGTGCACAATCCCAAAACATTGTCATCAAATGCCCCAAACAGAGAGCAAGTTGGAGAGAGGTAGACAGTTACATGTGTATGAGGGAGAGAGAGAGAGAGAGAGAGAGAGAGAGAGAGAGAGAGAGAGAGAGAGAGAGAGAGAGAGAGAGAGAGAGACGATGTGCAACTCATAATCAGTTACTCTTTCATGGCTGTAGGTAGAATTTGCACTCTCTCTACTGAGCACACCTGTCTAGTTGTTTCTTGCATTCTAATGATTACTTGTCAAGTTAGCGATCTAGGAAATTAGCTTACTCTACTGTTGCACTTATTGTAAATCACTTCTGAAAAAGGCATCTGCTAAATGCCTAAAATAGTGTTACAGATTTTGTATATATTTTAGTCTTTTATTTAGTATTTTTTTATTTTTGATATATTTGATGAGCAAATATTTGGAACAAGATACTTTTCGATTTGTGCCCTCTGGCAGTCCACTAGGTGGCAAGTATTGTGTGCATGTGATTACACCTAAAATATCTCTCTGTAAGCTTAAGTGTGACAATTACAGTAAATATGTAATAGAGGGCACAGCACAGGAGAGCAATCACTCTACCTATCTGCCTGTATAGGGCACCCGGGAAGGTGCTATAAATCTTTACAGCATCTTTGTGATTAATAACGCTGCAAATTGTACAGAATGGGGTCAAATAAATGGAGCTTGAATCTTGGCTAAGTAGTGACAGAAAATGCTCACTTTTAGGCCAAACAAGTCCTTCTTTCCCCATTCCCACATAAAGCATCTGGGACTGTGTGCCCCTTGGAGTCAGCGGCACACATGTCATCCCCTTGGGAGCTTGATTAAACACACACAGTCAGACACACATACGCCTTCAGTTCCACCTGAAAATACAATGCTGACACCAGTGATGACATTTGTAGGGCGCAATATATTGAAAGCGGACATGAAAATACAAAACATGCAACCTAATCTAGCCGTAAGTGACTACCATGAATGATGGTAAAAATCATTGTAAAACAATAAACAACTGGTGACTTATAATTGAAGCCGGGACAATTTAGTCACTGCCAACCTGCTTCATAATGAGGAAATGTTGTATGATCAAAGTGTCTGTGTGAAGCCAACTCGTTGTCACACACTCAATCATCGCAACAAGGGATGAGGACACTTCAGTAAGGCCCAATCAGATACGTGGTACGTGGCACCATGAGGGGAGTAAATGCCACCATAAATTATTAACAATGATAAACAAACAAACACCAATAATGTTTATATTTGATTTAATTATATGAATAATTCTATGATTTACTTAAGAATGTTAACCGTTTTCTTCTTTCAATTCAAAGCACATTTTTTCTTGTTTGCGTCCTTTGCATCTGTTTCCTGTTTTCTTTCCTTTCATGTAAAGCACTTTGAGCTACTGTACATGTTTTGTATGAAAGGTGCTATGCAAATAAAGTATATTATATTATAATTATTAATTATTTCATCACTCGTGAATTCAAATACCGGCCCGTTGTGAGTGCTGTGTGTGTGCGTGTGCGTGTGCGTGTGCGTGTGTGTGTGTGTGTGTGTGCGTGTGCATGTGTGCGTGCATGCATGATGACTAATGTGAAGCAAGTGTTTGCAATTCACTGACCCAAGAGTCTTTAGGGTTCAAGTTTGCTGACAGTTGATACACTTGTGGTGTAATACCACCATTATGTCAGAGACTCACGCATCACCCTTCTCTTTCCACAGGGATTGGCTGGATCGAAACAAAAAGGTGGTCCAACCAGCTCCCTGGCTGTGACGACCTGAGATGCAGCTCGGCCCGTGATCCAGGTGTGCGGGGCCTGTCATCACACGTTGGGTCTCCAGGCCCGCCCACCCGCTCTGACCTTCATGCCAGCGGCGGCATCGGGAGCATGAGCGTGGGGCGGATCAACCGCTACAGCAGCGTGTCATCCGAGGAGGAGCGCCTACGCCTCACCACCATGCATGGCATGAACGGCTTTGGCAATGGCAAGATTCACACGCGTCGCAAGTGCCGCAACCGCTTTGTCAAGAAGAACGGGCAGTGCAACGTGCAGTTCTCCAACATGGATGACAAGTCTTCGCGCTACATGGCTGACATCTTCACCACGTGCGTGGACATCCGTTGGCGGTGGATGCTAATTGTCTTCACCCTGGTGTTTGTTGTCTCGTGGTTGGTGTTTGGCTTGGCATTCTGGGTCATCGCCTTGTTGCACGGGGACTTGGATAACCCTGCCGGCGATGACAACTTCACTCCCTGCGTCCTACAAGTTAACGGCTTTGTGGCCGCCTTTCTGTTCTCCATTGAAACGCAGTCTACCATTGGCTACGGTTACCGCTGTGTGACTGAGGAGTGTCCAATAGCCGTCTTCATGGTGGTCTTCCAGTCGATAGTGGGCTGCATCATCGACTGCTTCATGATAGGCGCCATCATGGCTAAGATGGCGAGGCCTAAGAAGCGAGCACAAACACTGCTGTTCAGCCACAATGCTGTTATCGCCATGCGGGATGGGAAGCTATGTCTGATGTGGAGGGTGGGAAACCTTCGTAAGAGTCACATTGTTGAGGCCCATGTCAGGGCACAGCTCATGAAACCTCGGATCACTGACGAGGGGGAGTATATTCCACTAGACCAATTAGACGTCAATGTGGGCTTTGACAAAGGGCTGGACAGGATTTTCTTGGTTTCGCCGATCACTATTATCCACGAGATTGACGAGGAAAGCCCCCTTTTTGGGATCAGCAAACAGGACCTGGAGGCAGCTGACTTTGAGATCGTGGTCATCCTGGAGGGAATGGTCGAGGCGACAGCTATGACGACACAGGCCCGCAGCTCCTACCTGGCCTCCGAGGTCCTTTGGGGTCACCGGTTTGAGCCGGTCTTGTTTGAGGAGAAGAACGTGTATAAGGTGGATTACTCTCACTTTCACAAAACATATGAGGTGCCGTCCACCCCTCGCTGCAGTGCCAAGGACATGGTGGAGAACAAGTTTCTGGTCCCCAACTCCAACTCCAATTTCTGCTACGAGAACGAGCTGGCCTTCATAACCCGGGATGAGGATGAGGAAGAGGACGCGGGCGGTGGTGGCAGAGCGCTGGCAGTCAGCCTCAGTCCAGACCGGAACAGTCGACATGAGTTTGAACGACTACAGGCCAACAGGGGACTGGATCAAAGGTCATACCGTAGAGAGTCAGAAATATGACCTTTGTCCTTTAGACCAGAGGGGGCAACTTTTACTAACCTTCTCTATCAAGGGTAAAAATGCATAACAATGCAAAGTGCCATAGGAAAAGCTGACTACTGTGATATGTAAAGGAAATAGGACATCAATGAAAGGGAAGAGGGACATAACTACAAGGAACGGGGGAAAGCAAGAGTACACAGCTCAGAAAACTGTGGTTAAGAATGTCCACAAGCAAGGAAAAGGCTAGGGAAAGACCTTCATCCTTCATGGAAACTTGAATCTTTTTTTTTTTTTTTCATATGGTCATTTTGAGTTGAGAGTGTTCAATGATAGTGGATCAAAAAGCCATTATGGCAAAATCTTATAATCACATCTTAGGTGTAAATACATTGCTTAGGTAAGTTATGTTTTGTGTGGAGAATCGTTTTTCGAAAAAGAAAAAAACATCTTTAAAAAGATTATTTGCTATTTCAAGTTGCTCTTGGGCACAAAATAGTGTTATAAAAACGAGGCTTCTCTTAAGCTATTTTTCATGGAATTTGCTGGAGCTGAGTTCAATGACACATTGAAAATACATGCACTGCAGCATTCAAATGCAATGAAAATGAAACATCTGACCATGAGCCACTGAAAACAACATAAAACCAGAACGTCATTTTGATATTGGTGTGATCTCCAAATCTACCATTGTGATGAGAAAAAGCAACATCACTTGCACTATGAAGAGAAGTTAGGAGGATGTTGAAATTAACTGAAAATGTACATGAGAAACATTATTTAATTATTTTTAGGCATTAAATACCTCCCCCTTAAAACAAACATTCTAAGCCAACATCATAATTTGGGCCTACATATATCACTTCATGTACAAAATGTTGCTAAGTAGTCAGGCAAAAGCAGCAATGAATAGTGGTGCATAGATAAAAAAAAATAGAACATTTTATATTTCATAGAATTGCATATTAATGTTTTTTGCCAGATCTAGGTTACAATACCTAGGATTTAAATGAAAAATGTTAATAAGAATATGAATAGAAGACATTTGTATCTCCTGAAACGTGCACCTTTCCTGTTGTTACGTTTAAGGTTACCCAGAATAGCTAAGTGTGACAACTATAGCTTGACAATATTTTAGAATTCCTGAGCTAATTCCCCTTCTTCTCAGACTAAAATGGTGACTGTAACAACATGGCATAATCTTTTTTATTGTTCTCTATAAAAACAAATCTATGCATATTGCTAATGAAATCAGGGGACAGAAATTCTATGGAGTTCTGTGTGAAATGAAATGATGTAATGAATTGCCTCAGTCATTACGTAATACAAAGTGGGGTAGCAATGGCCTGAAATTAAAATGTTTCCTAAACTTAATGCCGAAGAGTAGTTATTATATTTATCAGATCTATTTTGGTAAGAAAGTATACCAAGTTGATAGTCATGATTTCAGTTATTCTAAAACTGTTGAAAAGCATGCTTTAAAAAGAAACTTAGTTTTTCCCCTTCATGAGATATTTCTTTGGCATGACAGGAGTCTGTGGTTGAATTTTAACTGCATGATTTAGTGGCTGTCTGGTACCCCTCCATACATCCATCAGTGAAATGTAGCCACCAATAATGCCAAATGAACGTCAAGTGCATCATTGGGTAACTGTGACATCACACCAACACTTTGGAAGTTAAAAACATCGCCATGGTTCCCCTTATGTCTTCAATTCATTTTGCATTAACAGTGGCTAAATTTGATTGCTGTTCATGTAGTTAGCTATCCTTTGTTCTGATTTAATGGGTTAGTATGAGCTATTCTCACCCCCCCCCCCCTGTCAATAAAATCCATCTGATTCTTATAAGGAAACAAAGATCCAGATCCTTTCACGTATGAATGTGTATAAGAGACATTAAGTTTGGCTACAAATCTGTTACCAATAACGTTTTACAGTCTCAGCACTGCATAATATGTGTTAAAACAGCCCTGAAAGTGATAGCTATCTCCTTTTTTACTCACTAGGTCCTCTGAATCCCACGGGCAGGCAATTACAATTAACACACAGTGGAAACACAGGATATTTAAGTTGCACTCTACAGCATCTAAAAAGCAATACGTTTTCATAACAAGATATAAGAGAGAGAAAGACTAGCCAAAGGTCTGGACTGAAGCAATAAACACTAAAATGCACCTTCCAGTAAAACATCAATCAATAAATAACCACAAGCTGATGATTTTATTTGGAGCACTAAATGTGCAAATTGATCATGAACAAGACATGACTCAGTCATGTATACCAGCTTGCTTTCTGTTTTCTCTGATTTGTCTCGCAGAATCTGGCAACACTGCTAGTGGCTCTCCATTGGCTTAGACCTGTTGCTTATTTCTCTCGCAGAATCTGGCAACACTGCCATAGAGGCGAGAGGTTTGTCTAGTACCACAGCTTGGGAGGACGAAACCGACCGTTCAGAGTATGGGAAAGTATCCCCATTGGCTTAAAGGGCAGCCAATGATGAAAAGGTGTCGAGGAAGTGTTGAGAAAGTGTTGACTAGACTCAGTCTCTTCTTAGACCAGCGTGCTTTGCAAGCTGGTAATAATAACTGAACGCTGTTTGCAATGACATCACCAGTATGGACTCCACATTCCTCAGTGAAAGTATTTTACTGTATTTTGTGTATACATGAGATTTCATTGTGCACAGTTGTTCAACAATCAGATTTGAGGCAACGTGTTCAGAGAGTTGACCAATTGTTCCAATGGTGATTTTCGAAATTGGACTGATTGTAAAATATGAATGGAGAGAACCAGAGAGATCAGAGAGAGAACCATACTGTAGGCTATGGCCTTCAGCTAGTCTACTTACAAATATAGTCACTTTTAAATAGGCCATTAACCTTAAGCAAATTGCTAAGCAGAAACTATGAAAAACCAAATCAAGACAAAGCTTTTAGAAGGATCATTTTGCGATAGTAATAGATTAAGTCCTTTGTTACCAGTATATAGTTTAAGAAAGAAAACTATGATGCATGACAAACTTATTAATAAAAAGAAAAAAACCTTCTGGCATGGACACTAGTAACATTTAAAATTCTCCCCTTGCTCTAAATGCCTATATATATATATATATATATATATATATATATATATATATATATATATATATATATATATATATATATATATATATATATATATATAAATAAATATATATATACACACACACACACACACACACACAAGTATATATCAGGTTTATTTGTCTTACCTCATTTAAAATGTAGGTCTCATGTCCCTGGGAGACAGTGTTTGTTCACTTCTTTCGTTATAATACCCAACCAATCTGCGAAAAGGAGCATACAAACATGAACACGAGAACCATAAAATGGTCATTCAGCTGGCTACAATGACTGATAATATTCCCAGTGTTCCTTTGATTTCAAGGGTACACTTGAGTGTATACGTCTTGATAATGTTTCTTTCTCTTTTTTTCTTTACTTTTAGGATACAGTAAAATACATATTATAGAGCATTGTTTTGGATTATGAATGATCTTGTCCCTAAACCCCATTGCCTTCTGGGAAGGCTCTGATATCCTGATGTGTGAAACCTCTGTAACTTCTCACAAAATTCAGTGGCAGAAAAAATGTTAAATCATCATTAGCTTCTATGTTGCATCATGCACATTCATACAGTACATCCATTTCACGCACGCACGCACACGCACACGCACACACACACGCACACACACGCGCACACACACACACACACACACACACACACACACACACACACACACACACACACACACTTTAGTTGTTAACTACCTGACCCCTTTAACGAAAACTCAAGATGTACAGTATATGTACATACTGTGGACCTTTACAGCACATAGAACAACTTAAATAGGAAACTGATACACAAATCAATACATTTATTTTTATACTCAGTTCTTTTTAATACTTCAGTATTTCCTTCACATAGAACATAATCAATATTTGTCCTTTTTGAATCAGTATAATTTGATGAAATCATCACTAAGAGTAGGAACAGGGATTCCTGTCTCAGTTGTCAATGATTAATTAGTTTCATTTCAGCACAGAAGCTCATGATTAAACAGGTATTTCTCTTAAAGGGATGATTGGATAACCTTTGACCTCTGTAGAAGTCTTCCTATGCCCGGCAAAATGTCTACTGGGCTTTTTATTTTAATGGATAATACAAAGTCATTTAAATTATTCAATTAAAAATCTTATTGTAAAAGACATTGTTTTCCATTTGTTCTGTTTTTCGTATGTGTGAGTACCCAGTTTGAAGATAACACAACACTAAATATAAGCAGTGTACTGATTCTACTGTATACTGTGTCTGAGTGAGTGCAGAGCTTAACTTTTGTGTTGTACTAAAATACAGAATGTGTTGCAAAACCCAGGTCTGACTAATCAATTCGTCAAGCTGGTAGCCTGGGTAATACATCACTATGACGAGCTAGCTAATATGGCGATCAAGATTCATGTCACCACACACAGATGACTCCCTGGTCTTGGGCCAATTATTCAAGACGGCTCATCAATTAATCACTGTGACACACAAACAACCAATGGGGCCAGGGGCCTTTTGGCCCCGGCGAGTGCGGGCCAGAAGCCGGCTCAGTCCAATCAATGGGGTTCCAACAGTAAGGGAGATCATCATTCCTCTGCTTTCCTTGGAGCTAAAGAAATGTTTTGGTCCTTTGATACAGAAAGCTATAATAATTTATCCTGGCACTGCAATGGAATGGTTTTCTGTAATTCAATATGGCAGAGAGTGGAAGTGCAAGGCAAATATCCAGGTTAGCAAATATCAAGCATAGCTCAATAGTGCAGTGCCGTCATCAGTGTTTTTTAACGAGCTTTTCGCCAGCTGATGAATAAACCCTGGACTCTTTCGCATGAGAGGCCACCGTCAGCAAGTGTTTACCACTTTCAACCTGGCTTCCCTATTTTGGCCATATCGTTATAGATAAAAATGTTCAATGTTTTTACACCTTGTAGATCTGCTATTTTCACAATTTTGTGCAACACATTGTAAGACGAAGTGGTTAAATAATTTAGGTTTGAGAGATTAAGTCAGTGACAGATGTGGGATTAACATAGCGGCCAGTGATTGTGCTGAGCTCAGGGGATGGGTCTCAACGCTGCTATTGACCACAGAGACTACACTGGGAGCATTTACTCAGCAGTTATGTAATAGGAATGACGCAGTACATGTCAGGCTTTCACTCTCTGTGTGTGTGTGTGTGTGTGTGTGTGTGTGTGTGTGTGTGTGTGTGTGTGTGTGTGTGTGTGTGTGTGTGTGTGTGCGTGCGTGCGTGCGTGCGTGCGTGCGTGCGTGCGTGCGTGCGTGCGTGCGTGCGTGCGTGCGTGCGTGCGTGCGTGCGTGCGTGCGTGCGTGCGTGCGTGCGTGCGTGCGTGCGTGTGTCATGAGGTTCAAGAAAATAAGTTTGGGTGAACCGATTTCAGGATTAGTGACAGGCAACCTTAATGAGCACATATGGACAGTGGGGTGAGATTACAGTTGTTCCTTGTAGTGTTGTGATGCATCTCTTGATAGATGTCACAGCAAGGGTCCATTTGGTTACATTTGTACACTCTCCGGAATTAAATGAACACTGAGAATTGTACAGTGCATCATGGCTGGGCCACAGGGCATGAGATCCTGTATAATTAAGGATTGGTGGGGATAAGCTGTCCTGTAACTGAGATGGTTGCTGCTATTCAATCCAAAATGTCTCAGGCACTAACATAGAGATTGGATGGTAGACTGTACCAATGCTTTGTTTCTATAATTATAATAAAAAACATTTTTAAATAAAAAAAAACATTTAGCTTTTTCATATCTCGATATGTTGTGATGTATTTGTGATATACAATATGTGTTTGTGATTGTGATATATATACATAGATTTTTCCAATTATTTTCTATTTCATTTTCTGATAAAAGGTTACATGCTAAAAAATATGTGGGGTGGAGTGCAGGGGTAAAGTTTCTGCCTACTAGTCTAGGCGTTTGAATGCTCTACGGTGCCACAGAGGATCTAATCTTGGTCACTGCATTAGCGACTGCTACAGGTTGGTCAGGGAGCATATTCAACAAGGAGAAAAACTAGGTTGGATAGCGTGTTCCTCCGCATGCCTTACACCCTCCCGCCCCGGTGAAAAGAAGCAGAATGGTGACATCGCAGGTATCGGAGGAGTCGTGTGGTTGTCCGCAGCCCTCCCCAGGACCCACCAGTACGGGTCAGCAGTGACAAGGACTACATGAGGGGGAAATGGGGAATTGGCATAACAAATAAAAATCTAAGAAAATATGTAGGGTAAGGTGCTTCAACTGGCAAGAGCACATACTATAGTCCTTCCAGCTAGTCCAGGATCAGGTCCCATCCAAGGCTCTTGGCTGCAGGTCATCCCCTCTCTCTCCCACCCTCTCTGTCTCTCTCACTATCACTATCAACAATGCAAAAAGCAAAAAAAAAAGAAATGTGGGGTAAAAGAAATGCACATGGTTTTTCCCTATGGAAAAAAAAGAATTACTTTCTTGAACTTGCAAATTGACTTGCTGGCAAGGGATATTGTACAGCAATAGAATATCTGCTGTCGAGCCGTCTGAAACTCAATATTTTATCAATTAACTGCAAAGACTTGGTGTGGAATATTAGAAGACGTATACATTGATCCAGTTCTATTCTATTTCATGAATCATCCATATCATCTATGATCTAATCACAGCATCAAGATGAAAAAATGGTGTAGGCAATCTGCCTGCTGTTGCTGTACATTTAGAAGGTAGAAGGTAAAGTAAAGCTGAACAACACAACAAAGCTATTATTATGCTCTTCTGATACTAGCCATTTCCTAGCTACCCCTCAGGCAGAGGACAATGCTGGATTTCAATAATGGTCTATTAGCAGCAATCTAAACCCCAGAACTGTGAGTGTCAATGGTTCACCAGCCTTTCCCTTCACACCCCTGGCCTTTGCAAATAAAACCTATTAATTACCATATGGAGGCTGTCGCCACGTGACCTGCTGGCCAGGGAAAAATAGCCTGCAGCTGGCGAACCAACCAGACAGTCTGAAACACAGAGACCAACTCACCAATGCTAGTGTTCCCACATTTATAATTTTCCCTCTTTTTCAGAGGGCTGTAATTTAGTTTTATGGGGCAAACCAAAATACAATTCTGATGTTTCTTTTGCTCTCTTCTCGAGGGCTTTATCACGCGTTATGTTGATGATCTGTCTAAATTATGCAACAGCAAGGAATGACACCCTGGCCAGGCCCCATGGGAATGGACCCCTTCTGTGGCTCCTAGGTAACACTTGATTGTGCCAACTGGGGCCTGGACATAAATTCATTTTATTCGCAATGTTCCACTTATGCACAAGACTACTGTGGCCATTCAGAGGATGCATATAAGTGTCCTCATCATGCACTATGTCAGCCTAGGAGTCCATATAGTCTGGTTAATTAGTCCTGGGTGAAAACTCCCCGACAGTAAAATGATGGTGATGGAGCTATATAAAGCACAGCAGCACCAAGCTAGAAGTGCCTATATCCAGCAGCCACTCACTTTCATTTCTAAAAAATACTCCCTATTAGTAACTGTGATGCTGTTGGAAGATTATCTTAATTTTAAAAAGCAAATGTGTTATAGTGAGCATATGCAAAATGAAATGCGCGACTCCTCCGTTTTTCTCGGGTCACGGATATATTATGAATTGGAAGAAGATAAGAAAACAATCAATAAAACGCAAGATGATATGAACCTTAGTACACAGATACCCTGCTGATTCATTCTGTGCCTCAGGTTTTGGTGACATGATATGTCCCCCTTCAGCATGATTTATACTTAGTTGTATGACGGTGACGCGCACCGAAAATAGCAGATCTACAAGCTCACAACGTGTGTCACAACATTTGGTGAGCTTGTAGATCGGCTATCCCCGATGTGCGACACCGCCATACAAAATAGCATAAATTGGGCATTCTGCTCTTCTTCAGTTGCTTCAGTTCTCAGTTCTTACAGCAGGTGCCTTGAATCGAGCTTGATTCATGATACAGCAAGGTGGACAACCTGAGGGGACATGAGGGGCACACACTCATTTCCTCGCTCTCAGACTGCGTAATTACCTCTGTGTGCCCAACGGTCATCAACGTTGTTGAGAAAGGGGAAGAGAGGGAAAGATAGTCACGAAGAGAGAGGGAAAGATAGTCACGAAGAGAGAGAGAGAGAGAGAGAGAGAGAGAGAGAGAGAGAGAGAGAGAGAGAGAGAGAGAGAGAGAGAGAGAGAGAGAGAGAGAGAGAGAGAGAGAGAGAGAGAGAGAAGCTTGTAGAAGAATAGATACAGTACAGTACAGTAACTGTTTTGTCATTACTAGGCTACTTGGGAATACTACAAACTATCAATTACTACAAAGTGCAGATGGTCAAGCCATCAATTAACATCTTCTGGTAAAGGAGAAGAGTGGTTTAAGTGTTTATCCAAATTACATTTCTGGTGCCATGAAAAAGGTTGTCTCCTTTTTCAAAAAAGACCAATTTAGTCTCCCATGGTGTCATTTCAAAATAGTCACGTCCTAGTCCCTCCGTATCTACTAATGGTTAGCTCTGTGATTAGAGGACAATACACCGTTGAGAGTGAGTCAACAGCATGGACACTTTCTTACTAGGCCTCGTCTAGTGGTGAAGTCATGAGAACAGGCTAGGAGCAGTATCTGGAGTCTCTTTGGGGTCTCTTTAGTATACTCAAAAACTGTCAGCACTCTTCTCTAATGCACCTCACAGTGGAAGCAGATGGGGACAGGATTCTTCTCTCCTCCTAACTGTCCCCCCATCCCTCCACCCGTCCACCTCTACCTCCATATGCCAGCAAGTACGCTAGCTGACATCACCATGTCCCAAGACACAGGCCCTGCTTCAAGCGGCACAGAGTCTCCAGTGTCAGGCAGAATGGAGGTCATTGTTGAGAGAGACTCAATACAGGACATTTTCACACAAAAGCAGCCTGGTAGGGGTGATAGTGGTGGTGGTAATGAGGAAGAGACAACATCTCTTCTAGTCTGTCACAGGGGAAAGTAACTATTTACAGTGACTCTAGCGACTGTGCCCCAGAAGTACAGTAACTTTGTTCTGTTTTACTGAATATTTCTCAACAGAATACACCTTGACTTAAAGTATGCTTACTTGTGTGTTTTATTATCATGAATCTCATTAAAGATGCAGTAAGTGTTTTTTATCATTATTTATTGAAGTGTTAAATTGCTCTATATGTTCAGTCTATTTATTTCATTTTATATTTATTCTTACCTCACTACACTTTCCTGTACATATTATGTTTCACTCTTACTGCTGTTGCTGCTACACCTAGAGGTGTATCTTATCTGATCTCATCTGATAACCAAACAACAAGTGACAAACAACAAAATCTGCCCACTACAGCAGTGGTTCTCAACCTGTGGGTCGGGGCCCCCAGGGGGGCTGTGGCCAAATTGAAAATAGCCGATGTACAAGCTCAGAGTGTAGATCTGCTATTTTCACAATATTTATCTGTGGAACCGAGTCAAACTAAATGTAATGCCTCGACTCCTACAATTCCAAGGGCCTGTCAGGGTGGGTTCAAATGTGATTATTTTGGGGGGTCACGGCCTGAAAAGGTTGAGAATAACTGCACTACAGGGTAAATTTAGGATAAGTTAGATTCTAGAGCCCCAACTTTTACTGTATATTACAAATCCCTGCAATACTTCCTTGGAGGAAATGTTTTAATTTATGTTATTATTACATTCATAATGTGAAAAATGTAAAAAAACAAGCTACAAAGCAACAGACTGTTGTATTCAAGGCACGATAACCTAAAACCCTTACTCCAGAACATACCAGATTAAAGAGATGCTCCACTGAGAGAAGAGAACAGCATTGAGTGATGACCTCCAGGCCTGGCAACGACAGGGACATCTGCTGACACAAACAGGTGGAACAGTTTCAGTCAATGTCAGCTTGTCTCCCAAAACACAACAAGCATTCAATGTGTTTCATCTATCACTTACACGGTACCAGGCACAGTATGCCTTGGGTTTAATACAACTACTGGCAATGCAAAAAAGAGGATATTTGTCTGTTTACCAATGCTAATTTGGTGACTACTTGCACTATTAATTGGAGGAAATGGATGCTAACAGATTTTTTTCTAAATAACGTGCATTGGCCTACTGTATAGATAGCGAATAGAACATTCTGAATATTTAACTCCTTTTAAAACACTTTACGTGAGCTTGAGTAGTTAAGAGAATATACATACTCAATAACGTATTGTATGTAGCCTACTGTAGATAGGACTTGATGATTGGCCAACCAGGTGCGGTGGTCAACATTTTGCCTAAACTAAGCCATATGTGGCTTAGCACTGGGTAAAATGAGGATTTGTTTTTTCCTCTATGCATATAACATAACGTTTGAGGAGGAGGGTGGCATATTAGAGAATGGAAAACGATATCAAACAGTATCACTATCTATCTTAGCTCTGCTATTATCTATTCCATGCACTTGCCTTGCTGTCGATAAGAAGCTGGGGTCTATCAAAGGTTTGATGACAGCGACACCCTGCGGTGGAACACAATTATGATTATGCCTTTCAGCTTGCGTTCTGTTCAGTGTTGCCATGTCCGCTTATTATAAGCGACTTTGGGCTTGTTTTTCTGTAAAGTTGCTTGTAAATATTGGTAGTTGCGGCCTTGCGGGTTACGTTTTTTTGGGGCTGGTTTCTAAAGTATAGTTGCTTATTTGGGCTTGCTTCCAAGCAATTATTATTATTATTTAAACCAGTGGTTCTCAATTATGTCCATGTCATGGACCCCCAAATGAATATGTAATTTGTCCCTAAACCCATCTGTAAATGTTTTGAGCCAGCCAGGGGGGCCCGCATACCAGATTTGTGTTGTTATATTAGAATGTTTCAGAAATCTTCCAAATATTTACATTTTAATTCAAAAGATGCTTTGAAAATAGCAGATCTGCAAGCTCTCAATGCGTCGCATCGCGACGCGTTCTGAGCTTGTAGATCGGCTTTTTGCAAATAGCCAATGCATATTTAAGTGTCCATTCTTTTGGGCTTGTTTTCCCAGACGTGGTTGCTTATTTCTTTCACAAAACATGGCAACGCTGGTTCTGTTCTGTCTTTGTCGAATCAGCTGGACGAATACTCAGCCTCTGTGAGGCTGACCAATCAGCGCTGGCGACAGTAGCGTGCCACACAGAAAGATGGCGTTCGTTGTATTGTGATCGTAATTGTGAAATTGTGTAAACATTGATTTGGTCCGTTTGGGACGTTCTAAAGTTTCCAGGTTAGTAACTAAAGTGACGACCGGTCGCATTGCTTTTAGTAACGTTTTGAAGACTCGCTCATAATTTCCTGCATTCTCTGTTGTTATAGTAATCATCACTCAATGAAACAGACCGCTTCCCATCAGCTAGCTAACATTAGCCTGCTATTCATTCATTATAATAACGTTAACTAACCTAAAAGCCACGGTGACATATTAAAAGCTGCAGCATATTTCAACCAAACACGACCCTTTGTCATGTATGTATGTATGTATGCTGCTGCAGTCTTAACTGGTGCATGTGTTAGCTAGCGTGCAAGGTATATAAGACATGTTATTTGCTTGTGTGTGTGTGTAATTTCATCTGAATGTTTCTGCAGTGGTGTAAAGTAACTAAGTACATTTACTCAAGTACTAAAATACTCTTACTCAATTCAGTACATTTAATTACAATTGAATTGAATTACATAAAATACATACATTTAATTGCAATTCAGTACATTCAGTACAGTACATTTACTCAAGTACTTCAGTACAGTTTTCAGGTATTTTTACTTTACTGGAGTGTTTCCAATGTTCTGACTTGCACTCCACTACATCTCAGAGGCAACTATTTTACTTTTACTCCACTACAATTATTTGAAAACTTTAGTTACTAGTTACTTTGTAGATTTTGATCATTATTACTACTAAACACACTAACCACTTCAGCCCTATATGCATTTCGGCCATTTGAAAATAGCAGATCTACAAGCTCACAATGCGTCGCGATGCATTGTGAGCGTGTAGATCGGCTATTTTGAAAAGATGTTTTATACATTTTTAACTTGTGAAATGGGACATTCTGTGGGACTTTTTCCACCACTGGTGTGTGAGTGTAATTTGACCTATCTGCATGTTTCTGTTAGCATGAAAGTGGTCAATTTGAAGCAAGCCATTCTTCAGGCTTGGAAGGAACGCTGGAGTGACTATCAGTGGGCCATAAACATCAAGAGGAACTTTCCTAAAGGAGCAACATGGGACTATCTCAATCTTGCAGGTCAGTAGAGAGGGGCTTTTTTTAAATAAGTGATGGTGAGAATGAATGGGCAGCATTGGGTTTCAGGAGTTGACTGTTTAACAAGTTACCATTTAATGTAAATCCTTCTTGTCTGTCTGTGCATTTCAGAAGCTCTTATGGAGCAGGCATTGATTGGTCCCTCTCCAAACCCACTTATTCTCTCTTACCTCAAATATGCCATAAGTTCCCAGGTGAGTGGGAAAAAGTCTTACCATACTTTACTATACTTATATACCCACGCATTCACTCAGAGACGTGCTCACATCATGAGAACTATATGTGTCTCATGCACCCAATACAATAGCACCCACACTATGTCAGCATACACACCTCATACTAAAGGACTGCAATGTTTTTGCATTATCCTGTTGATTATGGTGGGTCAGATGTTTGTTACAGATTGAATAATATGATAGATGTATGACATAAGAAATGTACAAAGAGAAAGAAAGCATTAGAAAGATCTGATGCTGTTTAAGCTACTGTCCGTACGTTTTATGTCCTCGCCCAATGAAGAGGTAAATGCAAATATAACACCTGGGATTCAAACCCTGGTCTCTCTTGTGTGGGAAACCAAACATCTAACGCTCATTTAAGAGGGAATCAATCCACCCTTTGGAGATTTTGGGCAGGCTAATGAGCTTGAATACTCGTCAACCAGTAGGAGACTAGGGTCTACTCGACACCAGGGACTAGATTTTTCAATGGAAGAGTAGGATAAACAGGACTTCACAGGCAGATGTGCTATTGTATTAACATACTCTACCATACAGATTAGTTAATACAAATTATTCATAAAATAAGTTCCGGCTGGCAGCTTTAAGTAAAGTGTTTAAATGTCTGTGTAAATTCCTCTTTTTCTAGATGGTGTCGTATTCCAGTGTGCTCACAGCCATCAGTAAGGTAAGGAATAAGTATATGCCTAGACATTTATTTTTTAAATCTGTCCTTTCCGCCTCATAACGCAAGTGATTATTTTTTCTTCAGTAACTGCATCTATTATTTTCTCGTCTAGTTTGATGACTTTTCTCGGGAGCTGTGTGTCAAATCACTGTTGGAGATAATGGACATGTTCTGCCATCGTCTCAGGTACATCACATCTAAAGCAATTTGTCTCTTTATGTCTTTGAACATAGCAGACGATTTCTTGCCCCATTAGTTTTATATTTTTTATCTCCTGCACCTAATGGTATTCCCATTTCCCAAATCAGTCACTGTGGCTAATCGTAAAAGTTAACTTTCGCCTCCAAGATTTTATGCAGAGCATTTGACAATCAGCTGGGTGGAGAAAACTCTCAGAAACTGAAAAGAAAACGTGCTCAACACTAGCATAACTCAACCTGTTTAGTTTGCAGTGATATTGATGCTGTATTAAACTGCATCAACTGTATTAAACAATGAAACTGTCAGAGTTTGCCATGGAGTTTAATGTGACATTCTCACACAGAACTAAAATAGTTTTCAACAGTAATTTTCAGTCACTACTGAGACTAAGAGATGGCCAGTGTGAACATGCTGTTGATGATTTCATCAAGAAGAACACCATCAAGGACACTGTACATGACTATCTTCCCAAAACACAAATAAAGTCTGTACATTGCAATGTACTCGAGCTCCTAATGCATCTTGATCTACCTTACATCATGTTTTGGCGTACAGTCCTTCTAAAGCTAAACGTTTTAAATAACAGGTATTCTGAAGAAGGCATGTAAGCTGAACCGTGATAAAGCTTTAGGCGATAGATTGCAGTGTTCAAGTCTTTCTCTTTTCTGATAATTTTTTCTATTCTGCACCGGTGTTCACTTTTTGTGATGTGTTTTACCTTACTCCTTCCCACTAACTCGTCCCTATATACACCCTGCAGCTGCTACGGGAAGGCGGAGGAGTGCATCGGGCTTTGCCGGGCTCTGTCGGGGGTGGTGGTTTGGCTGCTGCAGGGCTGCGCCTGGTACTGTGACAAGCTGAGGGAGCTGGGCCCGTCAGCCAGTACGGAGACCATCCTGAGGGCCTGCCAGGAGAGGCTGTACACACTGATGAGCAGCAACAAGAACTCAGCCCTGGTCCACATCGCTCGACTGGAAGATCAAGGTATTTCGTCTTTGTGTGTGAATTTGTGTATCAGAGTTGGAATGTATCTCATTTAGTCAAGTACTGTACTTTTGAGGTATTTTTACTTTACTGGAGGACTTCCAGTTTTCTGTACTTTACTTGTACTCCACTACATCTCAGAGGCAAATATTGTACTTTTACTCCACTACAATTATTTGAAAGCATTAGTTACTAGTTACTTTGTAGATTTTGATTATTATTACAAAACATACATTAACCACTTCAGCCCTATATACATTTCGGCCATTTGAAAATAGCCTATCTACAAGCTCACAATGTGTCTCGTTGCGACGCATTGTGAGCTTGTAGATCTGCTTTTTTCAAAAGATTTATATACATGTTATACATTTTAAAACTGGTGAAATGGCACATTATGCATAATGAGTACTTTTTGTACTTTAAGTACATTTTGATACTTTTACTTAAGTACATTTGAATTCCGGACTTTTACTTGTAACAGAGTATTTCTACATTGCAGTATTGATACTTTTACTTAATAAAAAAATGTGAGTACATACAAGGTTTCCGACCAACAGTGACAATATAGACAATTGAAGTGTAAATGTATGTGTGCTGGGAATCTCTGTGTGTATCTTGTGATTGTGCATTGTAAATGCATGTGCAAGAGAGAATTAAGTTTCACTGGTTTTCCTCAACAGGTTCCTGGAGCAATGTGGAGCAAGCAATGCTCAAAGTGACAGAAGGCCTCAACAGTGTGACCAATCAGACGCTACAAACCAAGCTGGAGGAGAGCGTGACATTAGTGAAGGGGTGAGGAGGACAAGAGATCCCTACCTCCCATTCAATGTTCTATGATTGATTGAACAGTAAATTTTTAGTTGCACACATACAAAAAAGAAAAAAAGTGCTGGACCAAAAGACAATAGACCGCCGAAGTCTGACGTCATTTACACATCCTTTGTTTGTCTACCTGGTTTGCAGTTTTCCACCCCCGTTCTGAATCCCATAGACGTATTGAATATCGCGTCAAATAAGAACTGTGTTCCAAAAATAAACACATGACCCCGGCGGGTTGACTCTTATGGATATGAAGCATCAACTGACGGTGAGAAAACGCTAATGTTACTTCCGCCGAATTAGTTACATTTTCGCCAGAAACAGACTGTATCAAATATAAGTGACTGACTATCATAAACGATACAGAACCCCCTCCCTGACAATAACGCCGACACGCGGTGTTTATTTTTGGACCACAATGGACCCTTCGCTAAACCCCACCCCAAAAGCGATTGTCCAATGCCAGCTTAGCAACCGTTGTTAGCCTGGCATAGGTCTGGCAAGCTTTCGTCACCTGCCATAGCTGTCAATGTTATTTCGCCCGCACACACACAATCATTTGCAACATAATAGCAAGAATAGGAATACCACGATAACGCAATGGTGACTATGAACCACGTACCCAAACCCGTTGGAGGCTGCTTTTCCCAAGCTGAAATCTGCACTTAAACTGCAAGGCTGAATATGGCTGTGTTGTTGAACACATACACAGCTTAACGTCAGGAAAGTTACACGACACGACTCACTCGCCCAGGTGGTGTCAATAATAGGCTACTAATCACCGTGATCTTAACAAAATTCAGAATCACAGCGCTGCCTGTTTCGGATTCCGCATGTTAAAGTATATTCATTCATTTGTTTGTCTATTTATTAACTGCTACAGTAGGCTTACCCTGCGGTACATGAAAACTCCTGTTAGAGTCATGGATCAACTTCAACCTGGTGTTTGCACTTTCTCCATTTACGGTCCGTACATATATATAAACGTTCAGATTTCAAATATAAATTGCCTACCCTATGGCCACGGATGTTAAAATGATGCACGGGACTCTCAAAAGTACCCGTATATTCTGTATTGTTCAATAAAAAGCATTTTAATCCGATCGGTGGCCAATGTCTCATAGAGTTATAATGTATCAGTGTGCAATACACCTATCAACCGATAGGGTCGCTTTGTTGAAAGCATATGGAGAAAATGGCCACCGATCAGATTAAAATGCTTTTTATTTAACAATACGGATGATACGGGTACTTTTGAGAGCACGTACATAAATGTAACATCCGTGGCCATGGGATAAGCACTTTATATTTGAAATATGAACGTTTCTGTAGATGTACAGGCTATAAATGGAGAAAGTGCAAACACCAGGTTGAAATTCATCCATGACGGTCGAGACAGACGACCGTCTTGTATCCATGGCTATTACTCCCTCTAACATTTCCCGTGTTTTTAGTTTATTGAAATAATGTCATGCACATTTGTCCAGTGCATAGCCTACTGCAGGCCTTGTTGACTAGATTTAGAAGAGATTTTGAAGCTATTGCTGCTGAAATGATCGATTATTTTTAAGGGGAAAAGCCGTCATTTAACATGCAAGTCAATGGGTGAGAAGCAGAGATTGCCAGGCGCTGCCAGGCCTGGGTGTGACTAACTTCGCACCACCAGTCACAGAGTGGAGTGGGTGGGGCTTAGCGAAGGGTCCATTCTTGTATGAGACGATTCTAAGATGACCCAATGTTATTCTCCATAGAGAAATTACTTCCGCAAACCTGGGGATGAACGAGTCACGTCAGGACTTCGGTGCTCTATAACAAAACATGAATGAAGGTGTATCTAAAGTGTATTAAATGTATTAGTCCGATGACACACAATATTTTACAGACGGCTAGCCTCCTGAAGAAGCCACGCTGTAAAAAATGTATCATGCTGTCTTTATTGTGTTTGATAATTATGAGAAAGATCGCTAAGCTCCACCCCTCACCTGCCCGTCTCCCTATGTTAGACATTCTGAGAGCTTCTCCATTGACTTGAAAGCGTCATCACGAATTTTCCACGTAAAATGATGATGATGATTTTTGAAGCCAGAGCTCCAAAATCTCCTCCTAATCTCGTCAACAAAGCCTGTAGTATGCACCGTATAATATTTGCATACCATTACTATTTCAACAAACAAAATACAGGCAAATACTAAAGAAAGATGGATCTATGGCATCTGATATCAATCAAGTCAATGGAGAAGCTCTCAGAATGTCTAACATAGGGAAGGGTGATATGTTGAGCTCAGCGATTGGTCTATTATTATGGATTAGATTATGCTTTAGAAAAATGTTCCTCCAAGAACAGGTGGCATTGCATGTATTTCTAGAAGCCCTGATAACCAGCTAGCTGATGACTGATGATTTAGTTTTTTGTTCTTTTCCGAAATTTGTCTTGTACACTGTGTACGCCATCAAGCATGCAGTACAATTCAAGTGTTGTCTCTTTGCTCCAGTATTCCCTACATGCTGTCGGGACACAGCGAGCCTCCACTGCACGCCTCCTTCCCTTCAGTCCATGCCTTCGTTATGCTGGAAGGAACTACGAACCTGACAGGCGAGACTCAGCCGCTGGTGGAGCAGTTGATGATGATCAAGAGAATGCAGGTGAAAATTCTAACTGAAGAGGATATTGGTGTTTGGGTTTGGCCCCCAACACATTTTGATGAATCAGTTCCTTCTGTAAAAAAAAACACATTTATTTTTCCATTAGCTTAACGATTGCGTTTAATGCATTTAACACATTGACTGCCAGAGTTTTTTCAAAACAGTCTGTAGCCTCTGCCAGGGTTTTGAACGATTTTGGTACCTTTTCGCATAGCCACAGAATATTTTTCTCCAGTATGATTGATCCCCAGAAATTTCTAATCACAGATGAGATTCAGGTGTAGCTTCACAAATGTCAACGAGGTCATTATGACCTTGTTGTCATGTGTTGTTTGATGTTTGAAAATAGCTCAAAACCAGTAGTTTCAAACCAAAAAACAATGTGAATTGTTTGTCCGTTTGAATTTTAACATTGAAGTGGATGGAGCAGCAAATCTTTGGAAATTGTTATCTCCTTATTCGTTTGGAATATCGAAAGAGTGTCAATCTTAAATAATTAGATAATCTTTTTAGAATTTTTTTTTTTTTTTAATTTTTTTAATTTTTTTTTTTTTTCCAGGACGTTTTTAAACGTCTTTGGCAGGCAATAGCTGAATTCCCAAAGACGTTTATAAACGTCTTTGGCAGTTAATGTGTTGCATTTAAAGTTTGCACTGGGGTGATCACAAACGTATTGCAGCACTGGCTTTCACGATACTGATCATTCAATACCAGCAATGGTGGAACATAATTTCATATAGACCCTCAGCTGTAGCTGAAAATAATTGATGCTAAAAGTGTAATAAAATAATTCAGTTCCTCCATATCATCAAGATTAATTGATTGTGACTGAAGAGGGAATCATTACTTTTTGCTACACAGTAAATCTGTGTTATTTTAACTCTGAAGAAATGGAAACCAAATGGACCAGTAAGGGTCCATTTGATTCCTTTGGTTTTACAGTGTAGCCATAATGTTGGCACCCTAGGGGGCAGTATTTTGTTAAAGAAGAGTGTGCTGTTATATCTCCTTGCAGCATATTCCTGCTCCTCTCTTTGTGTTGGAGATCTGGAAGGCCTGCTTTACTGGCCTCATCGAGTCCCCAGAGGGCACTGAGGAACTCAAATGGACTGCCTTCACGTTCCTCAAGGTCAGTGTCTTATTACATTGATACCAAATTGAGGTGTTGTGTCAGATTTTCATATGTACTCCCAATAGAACAGTTAAAAATGTACCAATTTTCCCTTTAATATGATTCTTTCTTGCCTCAATTCTAGATCCCACAAGTTCTGCTCAGACTAAAGAAGTACCCTCAGGGAGACAACGGACAGGTATTCAACTTAACTCAGTGATGTCGTCCGCTTCTGATATTGTACAAAATATATGGTACTGCATGCTGACAATTGATTAATTAAATATTAAAAACTGCTGTTGCTCAGAGACATTGAAACCCAGCTTGATATGTAAAGTATTCAAAAAAGAGAGAAAACGGCTAACAAACTTTGATGCAAATGATAATGTAGTAAAACTAATGTAAAGATACATTACAAAAACAACTTCTGTATTAAGTTACTTTGTGATGAAAACTAGTGCTATGGATGACTATCATCGCCGAACACCATCTAACAAGTGTCCATCCGCAGGACTTCATGGATGATATGAACATTGCCTTTGAATACTTGTTAAAGCTCACACCACTGCTGGACAAAGCAGACCAGAGATGCAAGTAAGTGCCTTAAAAAAAAGGTTCCTTCTGCCATTTAGTACTTTTATTAAAGTAGCATCCATCATATTTATGAACTTCATTTTGACACAGCCTTCAGTAAAATTGCCCTCAGAGAGATTTTCAGTTCATTAGATACGCTATATGACCAAACGTCTCTGGACACCTTTTCTAATTAATGTTTCGAATTAGTGCCCTGTTCCACTGAGTGGATATGTTATTGCTACAGCAACAATGACATTCTATCTAGACAATTGTGTGGCAACTGTTTGGGCGCTGCACTGTGGCTGCTCACTGCAATTAAGTACTTAGGATGGATCGAATTCAGAGGACACATTTCGACAAGGGCTTAATGAAATATATACTGTATAAAATAAAAAGCTGTTTCCTGTTTCAGAATGACAATCCCCCATTCCCCCCATGCTCCCCATACATAAGTGGTTTGTTGAGATGCTTGAGAAATAACTTTATTGCCCTGCACAGACCTTGACCTTAAACCTGTCAAACATAATAATGAATTGGATTCAATGTAATGAATTGGGACGGCAAATGTGAGCCATGCCCAACATCACCCCAAAATGACCCTTTTCTATCGATTACTCATTGAGACATGAATTCATGGAGTTTTTTAGTTTTTGTCACATTCCTAAGCCAATAATTTGATGACTGGCGGCGGCTCCGGTAGGAGACTCAAAGTGTCAACTTTGAGTCTCCTACCGGAGACATTAGCATCTTTCCTATTGGCTTAGGAATGCGACAAAAACTAAAAAACTCCATGAATTCAAGGCTTCATGGGGTGTGTAATTGATAGAAAATAAGTATTTTTTTGGGTGAACTATTCCTTTAATGTTCTTAAGGCTAAATGGAAGGAAATCACTGGCATTGATATGGATGGAGACCCCTCCTTTGCTACTATAACCTTTTCAATATCTTGATTATTTCAAACTTTTGCCTCAGTTATGATAATAAAAACTATTTAGAAATAATCTACAAGCACAACGCGCTTGCGCTTGTAGATCTGCTATTGTCACTATTTCTATACGCCACAATTGTACAAAACAAAGAATAAAACAGGGTTAAGTGGTTGGTTAGTCAGACTAATCGATTTATTTATATATTTTATTATAAAAAAAGATTGATTCGATTTTTCTCTAATCAAGACCCTCACCCTAGATGTGAGGGTATAGTAAAAAAAAAAAGATCTTCTCGATTATTTGGTTATAAGTCGGTTATTGGTTCTAAATATCGGTTTCGATTAATTGCCCAGCCCTAGTATGTACAGTATATGTACTAATACTACGACTATAAATGGCATGGTCAACCTCACCCCTGTCTGCCATCATATTAATTGATCATATTTCCTCTCCCTCTCATTTCACAGCTGTGACTGTCTCAGCATGCTCCTGCAGGAGTGTAATAAGCTGGGTCTGCTGTCTGATAGCAACACGGCCAACCTCACCTCTAAGCGGTACGTGTAAAAACAAAACATTCAGTAAGCGAATTGAATCGGAGCATGTCTTATGACCTGAACTAATTCCCTTCATTCTGTCTCCTCTCTCATTGCTTTGTTTCCTGAACTCCCTTGTTCAACTTGGATCGAGACCTCTTTCTTGTCCTGTCACGTTTGGTTTCTCTCTCCTTTTTCTCTCTAATTGCCTCCTTTCTCTATGGCTCCCATCTTGTTCTATCTCTCTCTCCTTCTCTCTATCTGTCCCTCCCCTGTTATACATTTTCTTAAGGGCTGAGGACAGGGAGTACGCCCCAAGGCTGAAGACAGCAGAAAACGCCAACATCCAGCCGAACCCGGGTCTCATTCTGAGAGCTGAGCCCACAGTCACAAACATACTCAAGGTAGAGAGCCTGGTGGTTTTATTTCACAGCGTTCATAGCCCTGTAAAATCCTTGGTTGGTATTGGTGGGTTACTGACTCAGAATTGATTTCTGGGTGTCCACTTTCAACTTGGCGTCCCTATTTTGGGCATGTCGTTACAGACGGAAATGTCTAAATCAGCGAAAATGAAGATCGACAAGCTCAAATGTCAGCCAAGTTTACATGTTGGTAAAGGTTCTCTCCAACCACAATGCTTAACCCTCGACTATGTTGGAAGTTGGAAGCCAAAATGCTGTGGCAGAATAAACGACAGCTTATAGCCGGATGCTTGCGTCAACTCATTGATCTCATTTCTCACTTCCCTTTCCTTTCTGTTGTGTGTTAGACCGTAGACGCTGACCACTCCAAGTCTCCCGAGGGCCTGCTGGGGGTTCTGGGACACATGTTGTCTGGGAAGAGCCTTGACTTGCTCCTGGCAGCAGCCGCCGCCACTGGGAAGCTAAAATCATTCGCCCGGAAGTTCATCAAGTGAGTTAATGTGGGTGGTGAACTGCATATGCGTAGGAGCCAAATGTTTTCAAAGTGAATGAAAACTAACCGCCCTCCAGTTTTCTCGCTTGTCATGTTCACTGTCATAATTGTGCACAAAACCCAGAGTTTGCCAAGTTTGCCACACATCTGCGTGCCATCACACCATATTTTTGATAGTCGTCGGAAATTCCTTGTGATTTTTGTTGAGTCATAGACTCTTTTAATAGTCTCCTCTTGCCCTTGCAGGCTCAATGAGTTTCCCAAGCACATCAGCGGAGAAGGATGTGAGTGCAACACAATATCAAGAGTGATGTGTTCCAATGTGGGAAATTTGTGTTTGGTCATCTTGTCAGCATAGGAGTTTTTCCATTGAGATACTTACGTGAAGGTGTTTCTTTTCCCCTTCCTGCAGCCAAGTCGGCCTCAGTTCGAGCCCTGCTCTTTGACATCTCTTTCCTCATGCTGTGTCACGTGGTGCAGACCTATGGATCAGAGGTTAGCCACTTAAACCCTATATACTTACTTCGATTCGATTATTTATTTGACCCTCCAGCGCCCACTTCACATTCGTACCATTTCAAGAACAGTCTTCTACTGATGGTCTCTCTGAGCCCTTCCAGTGGGGCAGTTGTTCTGTGTGGGGCATGGTCCTCAAGTGCCTTGAGGACCATGGAGCATTATATTGACAGGCTTGCAATGTTACAGACTAATGCCTTGTGCACTTCATGTTATGCAAGTGCTACATTTTTAAAGCTTAAACAACCTGTACTTTCACTGTATTTCCAGTAGATGTCCAGAGATCCACGTTTTCACTGAGCATTCAAAGGAGCTAGCTACAGTACTAGTGACCAGGCATTTTCTGTAGCTGGCATACTGAATGATAAAATGTGCTTTTGCTGTTGAGAATAATTTAGCTTACGTTAGATTTGACTATTGTTACCCAGAACTGTGATTGGTTTACCTATAGATAACTTGAATAAACTTAAATAAAGAAAAGTGAAGCAGCAAAGGAGAATGTTACATCAGTTTGCCGATATTCCTGATGTTGACCTATTGTCAGAGATCTGATATCGACTGCAGAATCCGATTTAAAAATGTTTTATCTGAGAAAACAAAATCAGCTGTCGGCGGCTTCAGTCCAAAAAAAAAAGAAGGGAATCATCCTTCAAACTCCCGTATCGGTCAAACCGTTATCCCAACGTCCTTGACATGCCTGAGTGGCCCCTCTATTTCGTTTTGCAGGTGATCCTGTCTGAACCCAGCCCCTCAGGGGAGACGCCCTTCTTTGAAACATGGCTGCAGACTTGCATGCCAGAGGAGGGCAAGACGCTGAACCCAGACCACCCCTGCTTCAGACCTGAGTCTGGTAAAGTGGAAAGTCTGGTGACCCTGCTCCACAACTCTACTGAAATGAAACTAGTGTGAGTTCTACGTACCTTCCTCCGGAAGCTAAAGAAGTTGCCCCGAGCTTGATTATTGTTAAAATTAGGGTCCTTATCGGTTTGCTTTTGTGAGCTTGATTATGGTTAAAATTAAGGTCCTTATCTGTTTGCCAGCATATTGTGATGACTAGTGCTGCTCACTAAGATTGAGTCTCAATTATTTTGAGGGAAGTATATATGTTTTTTTAAGCACTTTTCATATATTTTCAATGACACCTGTTCTAGATTAAATTACATCTTTCAATATTCATTATGCCAGTGTTCAACAGTTATTATTTTAAAGACTAAAATAATCACACGCTTCAGTGGGAACAAAATAAAGGAGTGTCATCATTCTGGGCATGTCATAACAAACATTTGGCAAACACAAGTGAACATTCAGCAAAAATTGCGGCTCTACAAGCTCACAATGCATTTTAGAACGGCTATTTCAGGTATTTGATTTACAACAAATTGTATAGAGTTTAAATGGTTTATGAAATGTCTTTATGGTATTTGCATGCATTTCTGGCACACAGATGTCATGCTGACTTTCTGTTCATGTTTTTTTAATGTGTTGTGTTCCAGTCAGATGAAGTGGCACGAAATTTGCCTAAGCACACCAGCCGCCATCTTGGAAGTTCTGAATGCCTGGGAGAACGGTGTGCTGTCAGTGGAGGCTGTGCAGGTATGTTCTAATCAGCATCTCTATCTATGGTTTGGTATTTGTGGTCAGTGAGGCAGTAGGAAAGATAAGATTGCCTGTAGGGGTGGGGGGGAGGAGGTTGCACATGAAACCTCTGAGAATTGGTCTTTACACATGTCCTCAAAGGCCCTAACCACCCCTGATGTCTACAGTATACATACAGACGACAAATGAAAGGAAAAACCTGATCTAAATGACTGTCTATGAAATATGGTTCATTATTGGGGCATGGATGGCTGGAGCTTCAATCACAAAGACTGCTCAACTGGCCAGTGTTTTAATTACGAACAGTGATTGACATCTACCTTTTGGATCAATGGGAAAGGCATCAGTAAATTGGATCAGAAGTTGTTGTTTAACTCATTAAAACCGGGAAAGCATCTGTGTCATTTTAGATTTTGGCTATATATATAGCAACATACGTTTTCCAGAAAACTCTTAGGATTTAGAATAGTGGTTTAGAACAATAGTTCTCAAAAATATCAGATCTACAAGTTCACAGCCCGTGCCGCACTGCGAGCAATACATCTGGTATTTTTTAGATTTCTTTTTAAAGCGTTTGAACATTTTTTTATAATTTGGATTTTTTAAAACACAAATCTTCTCTTCTGGGGGTCCCTGGCACAAAACATTTTCAGATGGGTGGTCCACGGCCATATCAATTTAGGAGTTGAGAACTACTGATTTAGAAAGCATTTGTAGAATCAGCCTCAGGTCACACATTCAGTGACCGTGATGCTCCTGCATTAGTGTGATATGTAAGGAAAAATTGAAGAGCAGCTCGTCCTCAGGTGACTAAGACTGTCAATGCAGGATGTGATCAGACTCTGACTGTGTCAGCAAGAACATTCCATCGACAGCTGCATAGAGAGAGAGAGCTGTTCTGGTTGCTCGTTTTCACCCAGCACCTTTCACTCTCTCTTGATTTCCTTTTCCTGTGTTTCATTACCGAAGAATGTGCACTGTCACCAGTGGTTAATGACGAGTTCTGACATGTTTGACAACTTGCCCAAGAAGCTCACGTACCCAAGTATTGTATTTAGTCTTATTTCTCATCGCTTCCCAATTCTGCGGAAGCCCACGCAAGCAACGAGTAGCTTGAGGACAAGGCAGTGATCTTAGTCAGAATTCACAATACTCTTGTATTTCCACTTGCTATTTCCTTCCTCTTTTTTTCATGTCCCTCAATTTGTCTTTTGGCTGTCAATCTCTCTTTCTCAAGCCCCCTCCCCCCACACCACCACCACCTGATCTGAACCGTAAGCCATAACTGAGCTCAACTTGGCTCATCCTTCATATCCTATTCCCCTTATTCTCTATAACATATTGAATATCTCTCCCTCTTTCTCTCCTTTTCCTACCTGAGTGTAGAAGATCACAGACAATATCAAGGGGAAGGTGTGCAGCATGGCCATCTGTGCCGTTGCCTGGCTGGTGGCACACGTGAGGATGCTGGGGCGGGATGAGAGGGAGAAACCGCAGACCATGATCCGGCAGCTCATGACCCCGCTGTACGCGGAGAACACACTGCAGTTCTACAATGAACGGTAAAACAAACACACACACACGTTACCCACAAATATACTCAAATAATACCGAAAGGCCCTAAATGTCTTCTTCTGGATTTCTTCATGTGTTGGACTTTGTTTTTGATGATGGATGACTTTCTTTTCTTCTACACAACACATTACAAATTGTAATGCCGTTTTCAAAGTTTGTGAAAACTCAGTTGTGTCATGGTCAATGATTTCTTTTTTTTATAGTTGATGTGTGCATGTCCCCCTCTCTTACCAGGGTGGTGATCATGAGCTCCATCCTCGAGCACATGTGCGCTGACGTCTTCCAGCAGACAGGTGTGCCCCTGCGCACCGGCACCCCCCCGATGGAGGCTCAGGAGCCCATCCCCTACCGCAATCTGCTGCCAGCCAAGGAGCCCATCCACGACGCCCTCAGCAAGCAGTTCCAGGTGGTGCTGCGGAAGGGCTGGGTGGACAGCCGGGCCCTGCACTTGTTTGAGAGCCTGCTGCACATGGGAGGCGTCTTCTGGTTCACCAACAACCTGGTCAAGGTAGGTTGGGTCACCAATGGAGCCAATATGTTTGTTGAGGCACAGGATTACATTACTGTATGTAATTAAATAAATCAATAAATATTCAATAAGTAAGATTTTGCATTTGGATTTATTCATTTGTACGATGATAAAAACACAGGAGCTGGGTGATTTTAAAAACGATGAGACGATGACTGAATGTGGAACATCCATCTGTTCATTTAGGAACTCCTGAAGGAGACTCGGCAGGAATGGGCAAACCGCGTGGTGGAGCTGTTCTACAGCATCTTCTGCCTGGACACCCCGCAGATCACCCTGACCCTGCTGGGAACCATTCTGCCCAACCTGCTCACCGACTCAGCCCACTGGCCCAGCCTGGCAGACCCACCCGGCAAGGCACTGGCCAAGTAAGAAAGAGTGTGTGTGTGTGTGTGTGTGTGTACGATCGCTTGGAGTGTTCATGGTTACCTGTAGCATGACAACATATCTGTACAAATTATTACATTGCACATCGCAAGCCTTGAACACAACAACTGTATCATACAGTGTATGTATTGCAACCTAAATCTGGATTGAACACGGCAAATAAAGCCAGCCATCTCATTACCGACGGAGCCTGCAAGCCAAGGCCCATAGCACCTAAATAAAGTTAAACAGTCATCTGTCTTTCTGGAAATGTTTTCTGCTGCCTTGTGGTTTCTTAGATATCGTATTATCAGCTACAGTTTCACAACACAGAGCAGAGAATGCAAACAACATCCAACTAAAGTTAACAGTCATCTGTCTTTCTGGAGATGTTCTCCTCTGCCTTGTGGTTTCCTTGGTGTCTCTTTGTCAGCTAAGGTTTCAGATCAAAGCATGTCGTTTATTTTAAAAGCCAAGCAATGAAAAAGTTAAACTTATCTGAGCTTTATGAGAAGAATACAACGTTTCCCCATTTACAAACTTTGAAGTTAATATTCTAGATTTTGTGGTGGCCAGCAGCCTTATATACAGTATTTGATACATATCCTATCCTACATATAAATAAGCAAACCTCTGTCATCAAAATCTGTCTGTTCTGCCCAGTTCTCCACAGTGGCTGGAGCAATTGATCTGCATTTGCACACGGGCATTGACCATTAGCATATGCACAAAATAACGACGCCAGTTTTTCACTTTCCCAAAATTTAAGTTGTTTATTAGCGTTTTGATGTAAACACAGGAGATTTGGAGTTCGGGCTATGGGATCTATCGTCGCCATGGTTACAGCCCCGGGTTTTCAGGCCTAACGTTATGGTAGTGGTTCGGGTTTTTGTTTTCTTTGTATTCAAATCATTGAAGTGACAGATCTTGTGATCAGATCTGTATTCTGTATAAGAGATACATAGTAGACAAGGTGTGCGTGTGGGTGTGCGCGTGCGCGTGCGCGTGCGTGTGCGCGTGCGCGTGCGTGTGTGTGTGCGCTTGTGTGTGCGCTTGTGTGCGCTTGTGTGTGTGAGATTAAGGGAGACAGCATAGGGAGTAGGAATATTATTGGCCTAAGATCCAGTGATGAGGAAGAGTGTGCTTAACCCCTTCAGCTCCCTAGGTAGACACAGGAGTCTTGTGTTAAGTGAGTTTTTCTTGTTTGTCGTTGTGACTCTACAGGTTGTCAGTGTGGTGTGCCCTGAGTTCTTACTCCTCTCACCACAAAGGTCAGGCCTCGGCTCGCCAACGCAAGAGGCAACTAGAGGACATTGAGGTAAACGGGCAATACACACCGACAATGACACAAAAACAAAACAGGAAACATGTACCCTAAACATGGGAAACCCCACAAAGAATGGGCAATAGCGTCGTTTCCCAGTGCCAGTAGACAAGGATGCCTTTCAGTTGTTGATTACACACACACACACACACACACACACACACACACACACACACACACACACACACTTTCTGCCTCTCTCTATCTGCCCCCCTTATTTTTTAAGCTAACATTATGCAAACATTATGTTCTCTAATGACATCATCTAGCAGAAGCAGTGAGAACAGCCAAATCCTAAGGCAGCTCCCTTGTGGAACACCAAACGCTATATCATATATCTCTGACACGTTCTCCAAGAAAAATAAAATAATAATAAAAAATATCCTTCCTGTAATGTATATTAGGAACTAGTTTATGAACACATTCTGAGAGGCCAACCCTCATATAATTTTAGAAAGTTATTACTCATTCTTTTATTGATTGCACACGACAGGCAGTCAGGGAGCTTAAGGCTGAGAGGCCAACCCGGCTCTCAGGGTGATTTATGAGGATTCCATGGTCAATTGTATTGAATGCTGCACTTAAATGAAGAAGCACCAGAACACCTTATTAGCATCAGTGCTATGTCTCAGATCACTATCTTAGAGAGAGATGTTTCTGTGCTCTGATTAGCTCTGTGTTACATATTACATAAGTCTGGTTTCTGGAAGTGTATTTTATTTAACCACTTGAACCCCAGCATCCCTATTCTGGGAGGAACATTTGTCAAAGATTGCCGATATCATGGATTAAAGTTCTCCGTCGCCAAAAAACCCTAATGGTCTCAGATATTTCATGAAAGCAAAGATTAAAGCCTCAATCTGTGATTTACTTTACCTGGTTGGCTGTATGTAGAACAGCAGGAAAAATGTTACTAAAACATCATACCTTTACATACTGAGCTAATAGTTTATGAAACACAGCACTAGTGTGGGGAGCTCCTTTCATACTGTTTCACAAATCACACATTAGGATTTGGCCATACAAACATTTTCAGTGCGATTTTTATTTTGCGTTAATCCATGCAATCTGCAAGCTGTAGATTGGCTATTTTTGACAAAGAGATTTGGTGCACAGTACACAGAAAAAAGCGGTCCACGTACAGTTGAAACTCTGGTCCATTTCAATAAGAATCGAGGGTCAGGTTCAAGTGATTAAACTACAGCAGAATCCTATGTATAAATCCAAAGTGGAAAAAAGTTGAATCCTCTGAGTGTAAATATGGACTCATAAGGATCCGTTATTTACTCTTTTAATAGTTAAATAAACACTGTAATTTGTATGTTCAAAAGACAATGGTGGTCTAACATGCTTCTGGTGGCCCACAGGACTACAGCAGCTTGTTCCCTCTGGATGACACCCAGCCTTCTAAACTCATGCGCCTGCTCAGCTCCAACGAGGACGAGCCTGTTGCCCTGTCCAGTCCAGGTCAGTCTGTAGCCCTTTGTCATCCTAATCGAGTCAGCCTGTGGGCAGTGGTTCATCAGAATCTCTTGTCTGTCAAGAATAAAAACAGGCAGCTGCATTTTTAAATCATGTGTTAAAAATACAATTACCAGTAAACTCTGTTGAAAATGATTTTAATACAAAATGTGGAATTGAATTGACCAAATTATTATGAAATGTACCACAATGTACCAGATAGATTGGTCCCCAATCTATCTGGTATTCATCTCCAATTGTACCACTATGATGCACACATACAACTCTATTAGATCTTTGTCAAGGTTTTACCCAGAGATGAAAGGCTGTGACCCAGCTGGTAATATTAAGCTCTGTTCAAATACCAGGGGAGTTCTAGAGCTAGTGTGTTTTCCAAATCTCCAGCAAGTCAGCTCTTGCAAACTCACCACCAAAGTAGGCCAGCAAGCCTGCGTCATTTCTGACAGGCCTTGAAAATCATTAAATCTTTTAGGGTCTTTCATGGCAGCAGGTTTTAACGTGTCCACTGCAGTGTGATTGATATTGAAAGTGAATGATTATTAACTCAGTAATTTATGACGTTGTTGTTTTTTTGCTTCCTCTTATTTATTCCTTATTGTACTTGCATCCTAAATTTTTATCAGCAAGTCGATTAATTCCAAGTATGTGAGAAACTGAAACCTTATTTTTTTCTCGGAATGACTGGAAATTATTTCCATTGTTGAATAATAGTGAAGGCGAAGTGTCATTTAGGAACTGCCCTTCCACCATAGGTGGGTTACTGACCAGCATCAACCACATAACCACATAACCGCAGAGTCTCTGGAGTGAAACCAAGCTGGTGACAACGGTTGCATCTCTTTCCTCCTCTGCCCTCTGTTTCCTGTTTCTGTATAGCTAGTTAAGGGGGGAGGGGAGATCAGAAGACCAAAATGAAAGGGTATTTGCATCAATATCGGTGTTTATTTGTTCATATTATCTTTAAGTATTTCTAAGGCTGGTCCTTCAATGAACAGTGCCTCAAATTGTATTTTGACCTGGACAATACCCAACTTTCAAGTTTGACCAAGCTTTGGTCAAGATTGCACCAAGATTGGTCAAGAGTCCACCAAATAGGGAAGGAATAAGGATACTACATTTCCACTTCTTCTTTTTTAGTTTTTACTTAAATGACGAAGCAGACTGTTTCCATTTCAACTTTTTTTCTTCTTACTTAAATGACGAAGCAGAGTTTGTTGTAACTTGCAGGCTTCTGTCAGCTGTAGAGTGGATTTCCATGAGTCACTTGTGTTTTGGTTCCTTGTGACATGAGGTGTTGTCTTTTCCTGCAGGGGACCGGTCAATGAGCACTTCCCTATCTGCCTCCCAACTTCACTCAGTCAACATGAGGGACCCTCTCAACCGTGTCCTGGGTGAGAGCTCCATCTTTTAAGTTTTGGTTCTCCAATTAAGTGCCACAGACCAAATGTATGCAGGATTTCCTTCCCATTAAGCATTGCACCAAATTAGTGCCCATGTCTCTACTCTAACATGTGCTAAATGAATAGTTCTATACACTCAGCCCTCTGTGGTACATGATTGGCCAGCGCTGTTTAAAGTGGTCAAGACTTTATTTGTCCTGAATGGAACGTTGTTGTGGTTGCTGCCAGGAAAAAAGCATGTTAGACAAATTAAATTAACACAGTTAGACATCAAATGAAAAATGCCTTCAATATATTTTCAAATGTTGTCTCATTAGCAGTTGATGCATTATGAAGTTTGCAAGGACCATCTGCCAAGCCATGACAAAGCCTGTGTAAAATATTAAGGACATTTTAGTGTCCTTCTCATCTCCTTCAGAATAAGGTTTCTTATACTGTACGTATATATTATATATGTTATAACTGTGTAGAAATGGACTAATTTAAGCCAATGTTTTCCTTTCTGTTCAGCCAATCTTTTCCTACTTATCTCTTCCATCCTGGGCTCCAAGATGGCTGGACCTCACACCCAGTTTGTACAGAGTTTTATGGAGGAGTGTGTTGAATGTCTGGAGCAGGGCAGTCGTGGAAATATCCTGCAGTTCATGCCCTTTACCATGGTGAGATTGTTTGGTTAATTTTGTGTGTTTGCGTGCTGTCCACAATGACCCAATACACTGTATCATCGTGAAAACAACACAAGGCCAAGAAACTTCATCTGGTCAAAGGTCAACGTCAGTGATGAGCTACAAGGCTCAACTATGCACACCTCTCGGTTGCCCTTGTTTGCTTATCCAGCCATCCGTCTATGTATCTATCCATCCATCAGTCAACTTTAACCAGGGAAAGTTGACCGGCCACAGATGCTGCTTTGCAGCGATGCCCTGTTTTATACTTTAAAACAAAATGGTTTTTTTTTCGTTAAAAGGTTAAAGGACAAGTTCGGACTAAAATAACATATAGCCTTTTTTTCCTACTTATATTCCCAAATAGATCCCAAATGACTGGCCATGGGGACTCTTTGCAGAATTGCCCCTGCCGTCCAGTTTCCCCAGCAGCCCCCATAGCATAGAGTGGGTGGTCTCCTCGTCTCTCCAGCTTTTCGGCCGATCAGTAGAGACTGAGAGTACCCATTAATCATCTTAATTTTTATTGATTATAGTGTTCCGATTTTGTCTGCTCATTTCCAGTGTTGGAAAGTAATGAAAAAAGTAATATTACTTTTTTTGACAAGTAATAACAAATTGTGGTCTAAAGTGGATATGACACGCAAAGCGGATATATGCATGTGTGCGTGCAAATTATTGGATATGGAAGGACGGGCCCTAAACCGGATCAAACTGGTTCATTAGCGCGAGATCCGCGAGTTTGCTTGAGAGATGAAAACACAGCCAGTGTAGGCTGCAGAAAAGACAGGAAGAACTGCTAGTGTTTTACTTGAAAAGTACCGTGTAACGAGTTACTTTTGGCAGGGAGTAATAAGTAAAGTAATATTATTTTTTCATGTGTAATCATGAGTAATATATCACTTTTTTTGAGTAACGAGCCCAACACTGCTCATTTCTTTGTCATAACTTCCAATTTCACTTGTTTAATCTATATCCTGTCTGAGTTCTCTATCCTGATAGGATAAAATTGGTATACAGACCTTAAACCCTCTGTTTAATAAAGAGCTGGAGAGACATGGAGACTCCTGTTACTGAACAAACACTCTATTGAGTAGTAATGAGTATTATCAGAATATAGAGCTATTTAACACTTTAACCAAAGAAAATCACTTACCCTACCTTTAAGGAGCCACTCTAAACAACATCACCAGACAGAAATCTGCACATTATAACGTTATATCTCTCTCTCTCTCTCTCTCTCTCACACACACACCCAGTGTAGTGTTTTTTTTACTCATCCACCTCCGTGCGAAAGAGAGGGACAGAAAAACAGAGGGAGCGAATGAGAGAAAGGAGGGAAGAGTGTACTGTAGACCTATAGCTATTTAATATTTTTATGAGCATACGGTACCTATTTAATATTTGAATGAAAGTATATGAGTATAAAATATAATATTGTACAACGGTGAATTATCCCCTAAAAAGAGTACAGTTCCGAGCACTCAAAAAATTATCTGCACCCGTCTGCTGTTTATATCCCATAGCCGGGAGGGACAGTGTCAAAACCATTGCTGTGGAAACGGCAGTCCAGCTGTGCGCCTGGATGTGGATTGGACTGTCCAGTTTTATTACACTGCAAAGGAATTATGTTGCAAGTTGCAACACACACTTGGTGTGAATCTGCAATCTCACATTCACATCTGCAAGCTGCCCAATACTAATAATCATACTCTTGTACCGCAGGCCGCAGAAATTAATTATAGGAAGGAGAGGCTGAAGACAAAGTCTGGGAGTGGATCCCAAAATTCCACTAGAGATACAGACTGAGAGCTTGCACCATATATTGCACATTTTTCATTACTCACTGTCGAGGCCAAATCAACCCAGTGCAAATTATATTATCTGCTCAATCAGTTTTCTTTATCTTTGTGTTTTGGCCACTGCTCTTGGCTGTGAACTTGTCAGTACTTCGTTTAGCTTAGTGTATCAGATACAGACATAGCATACAGACCTGCCAACCTCTACACATTTTGTGTAGCAGGTACGGATTTTGACATAATAAAAGTATGCTGCCTGGTACGTCCCTCTAAGTATGCAAGTCCACACACAGCAGAGCTCAGATTTCTGCCAGGATGCATGCCCTAATAATAATGTCTGACGACGTAACATCACACAAACAGTCTTTCTCTATGGCGTTCTCGTTGTCTCTCTCTCCATCTCTCTCCCTCACTTGATATAAAGTCAGTGGATCTCCCTCAGCTGGATTCACTCAGCCATCTTATCAGTCTCATGTCATCATCCAGGTAGCCCATGTGACCTGAATCTGATACACTAATGAACCGATTGGGAATTTGGTCATTTTGACAGTGACATAAGCCTTTTTAATAGTGACGTTTGAATTAGAATGTAATGAAAATTGTCCTGTTATCTTCTGAAATTAAAGTGACTTCACACTTACATAAGTAAGTATTCCTTCCAGTATTTGAATCATGATTTTGAAGAGTGGTGCGGAGAAAGATATATCTAAATGTGAGAGAAAATGTATTCTAAATGTCCTCAGACATGGGACTGAATTTGGTTTGTTTAAAAAGGACAAATGTGAAAACACTCATTTTTGTTTGTGCGTGTGAAATCATCCTTGTTCAGTCACATGGCTAATAAAAGCTGTTGTCTTTGTGAACCAGGTCTCGGAGCTTGTGAAGCTGCCTGCCCTGGCCAGACCCAAGGTGGTCCTAGCCATCACCGACCTAACCCTGCCTCTAGGAAGGAGAGTAGCTGCCAAAGCCATCGCGGCCCTATAGGGCCGTACAACGCAGAGTTACCACAGTCCAGTTCAGCGTCTCATGATTATGGCACAACATGAGATGGACGGGGGGCAATGACAGTTTCACTACCCAAGTGGAGTAGATCTGTGTCAGTTTGGGTTTGAAGTCATGCCATCTGACATTTGGAAAACAAAGACTGTTTTTTGCATATTAAAAGAAAAATGTACATACTGACTTTTATAATAAACTCAAGAGAAACTTGCATTTTGTGTCACCCTGTCAGTTTTTCATATTGAAGTGTGTTTTAACGTTTTAACATGTCGACATTTCTGGTACTTTACTATTCACTTGTATACTTGTCATGAGCCATGTCACCTGCCTCTCAGTAAGGTTAGGTATTTTCATTAGTTTGAATGATTAGGTGGTATATCTCCATTATGACTTCAATTCTATGATTCAATCATCTCACAGAGCTATAGGGGCTACGGGGTCATTGTGATGTCTTAAAAATCCTATTAACCCTACTAACATCTAAAAATAAAAATAAGAGATCATAATGGCACACTATCATCTGACTGATCACATGTTTGTGACACACTACCCAATATTCCCTGGGGCTTTGGAGAATCCTTCATCCGTGCAGTGAGTGACTCCTTAAGTCAACTGCCAATTGCAACACTTGTTGAGGAAATCATTGTCTGGTGATGAGGTAAAAATAAGTGCCCGATTATTACGCAAGAGCCTATATTTTACTTCTGAATTCCATTGTCTGTGTTTTGGTCTAGAATTGTTGTGTATTTTCTGGCCTTTTTTTGTTGCTACATTTAGACAAGTGAGTTTTATGGGAAACTGAGTGCAGAGAAATTAAAGGAAGATATGCAATACAGATCTCCAACCACAATCAAAACCAGGGACATTGTAATTATGTGGTCGATAGTCCTGAACCTACACACCACATTAAATGTGTTTCTACAGCAAGTAAATGATATTGCAACTTAAAAATGTTGTGACTTTGGTACATGCAGTGTACTCAATCTTTTTTGCATGAATGTATAATGTAATATTAACTTATCCAAAATCGAATTGTAATTAAAATATTGAGTGGTAGGGGTGCCGAGGCCCTAGTGGTTAAGGTGCATACCACATTTAGGCTCTAATGCGAGTTGCGGGTTCGATTCCCAAGCTCGACTGCCCAATAAACCAATAAATAAATAAAATATTATTTAGTAAAAGAACAGCAATTTGTAGCCCTTTTCCATCATTTTGTATTATCTCAGTTTGAAAAAATGTAACCATGTTTTGTGATAAAAAATATATTTATTCGACAGTTGATCATAAAAATTTCACACATAATTATAAAAAATGTAGTTATTTCACTTTCAATTACTCTTGATTGATTTAATCATTACAGTTTCTATACAATAAATAAATAATATATCAAAAATGTAACATTTGTGTTCATTAGTTTTTTCCATTAGTCAGTCATGATGACTCAATGAATAAACAATTCTCCCTACTGTGTTGGATACATACCCGTTACACATTACGGTTAAATTGGCAATACATGTCAATCCTAGCCTATACTATTAATGCTACTTCAGGGCATCACTTTGCCTGTAAGTCCAGCTTTATTACAAAAGTATCTTTCTAATAAATAACAATATATCTTTAAAATAAATATAAATAAATGTGCTGAAATAATAAATAGGATTTCATAAATAAATGTTTTCAATAAATAAATGCCATGCTAAAATATGGCGAAATGTGACACGTTTTGGACATGAGCCCAAAGCACTCGGGGTATGGGAACCATTCCCTAATAACAACAGTCCATCTCCTCGTTGTCAGGGATGATACTGCGCAGGCTGCGCACCATATCACACCCAAAGGACCGAAGCTGCACCAGGGCGAGGTGTGTGGCCACCTGAACCTCGTATTCCCCAGGGAGACTTAACTTCAGAGTGGGCTGAACATGGGGCTTCACCATCTGCCAGGCACACACAAAGAAAACAGCGCGTCACCAAAGTGTTGTTACAAATGTGCCCTCTCGAGTTTGGCTTGGTTTCATATAATTCAGCTGTTTTTCTTTTCTTTTTTTCTTTTTTAATAAATTAACATTTTGAAAAACAATAAACATCTGTTACCGTGTGGATCTGAGTGAGAAGGTCTCTGATGTCAGCCAATAGGCCATCCACTCGCTCATTCCTGTTCAGCCGAGGAAAGACTTCATTCAGTAATGCTTGGTGCAGCTGAAGACCCTCAGACATCCTTTTCAGACTCATCTCCTAAAAAGAGCAATTTTAATTCATTATTTTGTTATTACATTATTATTGTTTTTCTACTTTTATTCCAGTGAAACATCTCTTTTTCAAGGGAGTCCAGGCCAGAATAAGAAAAAAGAAAAACTGAAAAAATGTTTTCTTGCTTTATTATTGGAGTAAATTAATCTGTTCTTCAGATACTCACCATAGTAAAGTCCTGTGTTAGGGCTTTGAGTACCGGAGCGGATGGGATTCCAATAGTTCCTGCCATACCCGCCAAATTACTATTTTCAGTTGAGTTGAGGTCAAAAGTCTGTAATAGATGGAATTGGAATTAAAGCTTATTTAATTATAGGCCATATAGTTACAGTAACCTGTAGCCTATAGCCTACAACACCAACGAATCAGTAAAGTATAACACAGGGGTAGGCAACCTTAGGCACGGGTGCCAACATTGGCACAGGGGAGGGTGATCAACACTGGCATAAGTGTGAGAGAGTTTTTTTCATTTTAAATTAAATATTTAAAAAAAAGCTTAGTCAGTTAAATTAATAAAAGTCCACTCACATCCATATACAAATGACATCCTGCACATAATCCTACATTCATTCAAACTGTTAACTCTGACTGGGGAGGGAGTCTGGGAGATAGGTGGGTTATTGCTCTGAGTCTAATGATCATTACATCCTGATATTTCTAAAGAATAAACAAAAATAAAGGTTATGTATAGCCTATGGACAATCAAAATCAGTTGGAACTATAAAATGTTGATGTGGTGTCATAATTAAACTTAATGTTGATATGGCACACTGAAGATGAAAACATGGCACTTCATGTCAAAAAGGTTGCCAGTGGGCCCACTGGCTAATTGTAGCCAGTGGGCTAGCCTACTACACTAACACTGCTACAATGTTATAGCCTATTAGGCTGCTTGCATCCCTTACAACGTTTTCTTTTTGAGGCACATTTTAGATGATTATCTAAGACAATGTGTTTCCAGAGGCTGTGCTGCAGAGAAATCATGTGATCACAATTTGGGTGATAGGCCTATAATAGCGTCATCATAATAAGGGCCGTGTTATTGTAGCCTAGCCTCATGCATTTCAAAACATATTACTAATTGCTTTCCTGAAATAAAAAATGAAAACATTAAAAAACGCTACAATATAGCCTAGGCAACCACGTGAATAGACTGTGTTACATAATAACCGTCGCAGTTATAACTGGGCAGCGCATTTAGATCCAGGGAGCTTCTCATCTCATCTCTTGATGCTGAGAATGGACAGGTCAGTCTAAAAATATGTAATATAGCTACGTCTACGTCTGCGCTAGCCTTAGTTAACCAGGTTAACTTAAACAATATATACAAGAAGAGGAGGAAAACATAGCCCTGGTCCAAAGTGTTAGTGAGTTCTCTCTAACGCCCTGCCAGGCGTGCTGCTCTGCTCATAGACTGAAAATTCTCCGTCTTTAGTAAAAGATAAACGTAACTATTTCGCTACTTACCAAAACAAAATCTGTTTTGTGTTGCTGAAAGTCTATTCTCCAGGGTGGGAAGCCTCTCAGCACCCCACCTTCTCTGTATAATACACTTTTGGGGCAGAAAGTAAAATATGTCCACCAGATGGACATTATTTTATTTATTCCACTGCGCCCTCTACAGATCTGGTCAATGGTAATTTATATTAACCAGATCTGTAGAGGGCGCAGTAGAATAAATACAATAATTTCCGTCTGGCGGACATATTTTATTTTCTGCCCAAAAAGTGTATTATACAGAGAAGGTGGGGTGCTAAGAGGCTTCCCACCCTGGAGAATAGACTTTCAACAACACAAACCTGTCTTTGTTTTGGTGAATAGGTAAAAAGAAAATGTTTATATTTACTAAAGTTGGAGACCTCGCTCGGTAGTGGAATTTTCGGTCTATGAGAATAGCAGAGCGTTAGGGAGAACTCGATAACGCTCTGGACCAGAGCTAGGAGCTTCTCATCTCTTGATGCATGAGAATGGACAGTTCAGTCTAAAAAATAGATAGATTGCCTACTAAATATATATATATAATACAAGAAGAGGAGAAAACAATGCATTGCTGCTTACATCCGGGTGGGTTATGCAGGACTTGTGCGTCTCGGGAATGTCTTCCAGGATCTTGTGCGTTAAGCTCAGTGCATGCTCCGCGGCACGTGATGCATGTTCTGTGTCTTTCAGCTCCGGGACAGGTGCGCTCCGGGCGAAGGTGGCCATGTTGCACGAAATGACGATCACTGCAAGAGACAAGAAATCTGTGTGTCAGAGTCAGACTCAGTACCGACCGTGCAGAGACCGTCTAGTCACCACAGCGATACCAATCCAACACAGCGCTCATTGGCTGGCAGAAGATGAAAGTCTCCCTTGAAGGCAGTGGTAGAAAAAGTACGCACATTTTTTACTTAAGTAAAAGTATCAATACTGCAATGTAGAAATACTCTGACTGTTACAAGTAAAAGTACAAAAGTATTGGTATCAAAATGTACTTGTACTAAGTAGAAAGTAGTGTAGGTCTACTCATTATGCTGAATGTCCCATTTGACAAGTTTTCAAATGTATAAAAAGTATTAAAATCTTTTGAAAATAGCAGATCGTGAGGCATTGTGAACTTGTAGATCGGCTATTTTCAAATGGCCGAAAACGAAACGTATATAGGGCTTGATAGGTATATTTTGATAGGTGTATTTTGTCGACAATATTGATATATATTCCATTGTATCCTATTTTAGTGTGCCATCTCTGCATAACTCAAGTTTGCCTACCAATCCTATGATTTTATTAAGTTCAAGGTGGTCTGGAACTAATCCTAGTATTAGTTCTCTCCTTTCCTCTAGAGACTGCATGTGTTTTGAGTTTCACAGCGCACAGGCCCAGCCGAGGTTACTGATTATTTCTGGAGGAATTCAATAACAGCTCATTGGAGCTGAAGTGGGTAATGTATGTTTTGTAATAATAATCAAAAGCTTCAAAGTACCTAGCCCTTGTCCAGAGCATTAGTGAGAACCTGGACCAGGGCTACAAAGTAACTAGTAACTAAAGTTGTCAAATAATATGTAGTGGAGTAAAAGTACAATATTTGCCTCTGAGATGTAGCGGAGTAGCCTAGAGGTTTAAGTAGGCCTACTGAAAATTGGAAACTCCACTAAAGTAAAAATACCTCAAAAATTTACTTAAGTAGGCTACAGTACTTGAATAAATGTACTTAGTTACTTTACACCATTGCTTTTGAAGGAACAATGCGACCAGTCTCATCAGCAGTCACAACGCCTCTATGTGCTGCTGACCTCAGTAACCTACTAGGCTTGCCCCCCTTAGGCTAAAATAGATTTATGGGCGTCCTAGTAGTTGAGAATAGTTACAGAAACATGAAACGTCCTGGTTAAACATAGCAAAAATGATTAACAGTTTTAGCAACAGTAAACGTTACATTTGATCCACTAGTCTCTCTACTCATAATTTAGACTCACAATCTAAACTTCATTACAAGTGCATCATTAGCCAGAGATAAATAGCTGGAATATAAGCTGTTGATGTTCCCTAAATTAAAAATCGTAACTTAAAAAACTAATTAAAAAATCAGTAAATCACCTACCAAACGTTGACATGAACTGCTCAGTACATGAGTAGGCTAGAATTGTACAGTCTAATGCGTGTGGGCCTACCTCCCCCTTCAGACCTCCTCCTCCAGTGTGTTGCTCCTATAGTGGGCCACTGAAGGGTGATGTAGGCATGTACACAGACAACAGTTACTGCTCCACTTACCAATCAAAATGTTCATTGTAGTAAGCCACTCCTCAAGGAAAGTATTTCAAATATTGAACTCAACTCAAGTGAACAGTGTCTATGAATTAAGGCTTACACTTAAAGGCATATTTATAGTCTACCTCTCCAAGTCCATGGAGATATTTTGGGATTTCCCATCATTGTCACACTTCAATAGAAGCGTCAATATGAGAATGCAAGAATACTAACCTCCTGTCCTTTACCCTCTCACATTCTTGCCGAGGTTACTCATCTTATTTTGGCGCTGAGTACAGCAGTTATACATTTTGCTCATGGCCCTATAGACAGGTTAATGGGATATCCACAAACATTACACAGCATCAGTATGCAAATGATAAAGGAATATCACATCTCTTAAAAAAAAGAAAAGAAAAGAAGAAGTCATGTTTACTGACTGAATGACCATTCAAAATATTGAAGTAAATATATTAAATTCTTTATTGGGACTTGAATTTTAAAACAATTCACAAGAGAAAAACCCCATTGGCATATATTATTTTATGTAAATGTAAGTCCTATCTCTCATTTTGTCAATTAATTGGCAGTGTAACTCTAGTACCACTGTTTTCCTGTTTGGTTTAATACCAAAAATGAAAGTGAAATTCCTGTGTTGATGAATGCTGTGACATGTACATTTTTAATATGAGTCGCTCGCTAGAAGAACAAATTACACAGAAATGATGATGACTTGGGGCATATTCTCTGAATAGAGGAAAATTCTGTGGGGGGGGTACAATTGGAGCAGGATGCATGTATGTCATATGAAAGGAAGGAAAGACATACGCAATACGCATGTGTCTTTCCCCAGAAAAAGGGGAAGGTGGCTAATGATGCAATTTTCTGCTGACACATGCATGACATTTGACCCCTATTCAAAGACTTTGGGGGGATTGCTTTTATTTATAGAACTTCAAAATAAAGAATTCCTGACTTGCATCATTCCTGAGGCCATTTTGTGGTGCCACGGATTGAAAGCCCATTCATTGTTCCCATAGAGAATAGAGATTTCCGAAAATATTTATCTACATTATTTTAAGCCTTGAACCAAGCCATCCAGGATCCTTGTGAATCATAACCATAAAACATTTGATTCTGAGTATTATTATTTTTAAACTTAAATTTTATTTTTAATAAAAAATATTTATTAAATATAGTATATCATATAATTAAATATTCAAATATTTTTTGGACACAGAATAAAATGTTTCATGGTCATGATTCACCAGGAGCCTGGATGGCTTGGTTCCTTCCAGGCTTAAAATAATTTAGATAAATATTTTTGGAAATCTCTATAGGAAAAATGAATGCCTTGTCTATCTGTGTCACCACAAAATGGCCGCCACTGCTATGCCCTATTGCATTAACGGAGGGGCATGCGTTCCCAAAAGCCATCGTTCCCAATGGGCATCGGTTTAGTATATATGTTTAAAATTCCCTAAAATGATTCTTGGGAGATGTACAAAAAGAAAAACTTGAAGTGAAGGGTTAAATTAAGACCAAACTGGAACTGAAAGGAGTTCATATTTGTGCAGATGATTTCATCAGTGACGCATCCATAGTTCAGTGATGTGCACTGATGAATTTCAGCTGAACCGTCTCCTATCTATTTACAATTACATCACTGGCCTAAACCAGACTCTCTGACTCTGACATATGAATCTTTGGTGCAAAGATTAGGATTTACTGTATTATGGGATTTATTTATTATGCAAGAAATTATGCATAACCTAAAATTTCTGAAGGAAAATCTTGTCAAAATACGCACTCCAAGAAAATAAGGTATAGCCTATATGTTTCTGCAGCCATGAATCTTTATAGCCCCCAATTTACCACCACCAACAACCTTTTCCTCCTTCTGACATCTTCCTTCCTTGACCCCATGCTGACTCCACCCTGAACACACCCCCCGACTGTGAATGACTCGTCGTCTATGCTTTAGAAAATGGTCAGCAGTGATGTTAAGTATTCCATGAGTCAGACAATGGGCTGAACATGCCAGACACCTGGTATGGTCCTTTAAGACAGTGGTTCTCAACCCTTTCAGGCTGTGACCCCCCCCCCCCCCCCCCCATAATTGAACTGGGAATGTAGAAGTTGATTACATTTTTGGTTCCACAGATAAATATTGTGAAAATAGCAGATCTACAAGCTCACAACGCCTTGTTTTGCGAGGCGTTCAAATAGTTTTGCCTGTTTCTTATAATATTTGACAATTTGGCCAATGTTTGACCAGTTTTTATAGTATAGTTATGTTGATTACGTTTGATATATATTTTTAGGCATTAATAAAGGTCTTAAAATTCCTTCAATTGTCAGTTCACTGTCAAAAATCATGTGGGGACCCCGACCCACAGGTTGAGAACCACTGCTTTAAGAAATAATCATGGAAATAGTCATGGTAACGCACTGATCTTGGTTGATACGCAGTGTTCTGTCTGATTGTTCAATGTCTATGCTGGAATCATACTGCTACTGCTAGGTTTCTGTTCAGAATTTCAAAAACTGAACCATTGCATTGAAGAGTGAAGAGACTAGAGGGTTAGGGTTAGCAGCAGCACTGACTTGTAGAAGAATGCCATCTTGTGGCCCCCTGAAATGGAGCACAGGTCTTGCAAACTAAACAACACCTACGCCCTGCTCAGGTAAATAAAATCTTCATTCTCTGTCACAATATATTCATGAACCTCTGTATTTTACTAAATAAATGTCCATCCAGCTCCTCAACCTCAAAGTTAAAATAAAGCACAAGGAGTTGTGTCAAAAAGGATGATTTTAGTTTGCTCACTGGACACATGGTATATACTTTAATCAACTGAATTACTTTGATACCACAAATTCTACAAACATTTTACAATAGAGAGCAAACCAGCGCCAATAGCCCCTGGTGTCTTTGGCAAATTTAAGGAAATTAGGGAACCAGAGCCTAGTCCCCTATATTATTCCCTAAATGTCCTCTAGTCACTAGAGGGTGTTCTCATTATGTGAGTTTCTGCACATACAGTATCCATCCACTCCATCTCAATTTATCAGTTGAATCCTCACCTCAAAATTATATTGCAGCGATTTAAAGGGAAAGTTCTATTTTGGGGGTAATAGACCTCCAAAGCAGAGGATGTAATTCTACTCATAGAGCTAGTATTCTATTTATGTATTTAAAAAACATTTTCACAAGTACATACAAAATCCTAACAATATAGTTTGGCATCCATGAGTTGTCTCACTCTGGGTAAATTGGAAACATTGTCAAATGCCCCATAATAAACGATACTATCAATTTAAAGTGAACAACATGGAGCAAATCTTGTAACCTGCCCGGCTATTGTAGCAGATCAGTTCCTCTCCATGCTCTGACACCAGGGCTCCTGGTCAGTCATTGTAAATTTGTCACATCTGGCCATGCTTGGTAGGCTGTGAAGTGAAGGCACCAAATCTGATCCCTGAAATCCACACTGGTCTAATCTCCAATCAAACAAGGACATGAAAGGAGGTCATTATTCACTGCTGAGGCCCCGCTCTGTGGCCCTGTGGCTGACCCGCTTTGAAACACTGTTTGGCTGCCTTGTGTTGTTAGCTCACTCAGAACAATGGCTCGGGTTAAACCCATGTTGTTGGCATTTGTTGTCTTATAGATGAGTTGTGGAGACGTGCAAGGAGAGAAAAAAATACTTATTACTAATAGGGTCTGTCAGGGGACAGACAGTAAACTGTCACCTAACCCTGAAGGCCCATAGACAGGCCGCCACCAAATGGAGACATCTCTGTCCCTTCCTGTAGAGAGCATCGGTGTTCAGTGTCCGGTCCAGCCGTCCAGATATAAACCCAGTCATTCTGAACAACCTCAGCACCCCTTCAATGAGACCGGCAGCAGGAGAGGCCTGGCCTTCCAAAAGTTCACCAGCATTTCCTTGGTCTTGGAAATGCTCAGTTGGAGTTGGTTCTTCTTGTGTCAACCTTCGACCAGACCTCTGTACTCCTTTTCCTGTCCACCCATGATACAAGCCCCCATAGAGATAGTAACCATGAACACATGGCTCTGTTTTTGTCAAAGTCTTCGTCTAGTGCAGTGGGCCCCTGGGCCGTGGCCATGGGAAAAACGTAACACATTGAAATTCTGAACAGCATGTAGCAGTATAATTCCTGCATAGACATTGAACAATCAGACAGAACACAGTGCATCAACCCAGGTCATTGCATTGCCATGACTATTGCATTCT
>NC_137617.1:22705944-22775944 GCF_963280865.1 Gymnoscopelus braueri
ATGAACTCATCAGACTGTGAGGCTCCCAGCACTGCCCTGGACACCTCTCCCCAGACAGAGGGGGAAACAGAGCACAGAGGCAAATGCTTTAATCCGACAACTAATTATGGCCACAGAATCAAGGACATTTCTCTGTATTTTGCTCATGGTCACTGTGTGGTGAAGAGGTGAGAATGACCAATTATGACTCATTTGCCGAAGCGCAGCGAAGGACGTGAAATTTACTGTATCCCGCTTTTTTGTCCCCTCTTTTTCATTTGGTCATGACAGGCTGGGTTGGATGTGCTGGGGGGATGAGGGGATCCCTGCCTCCAGTCTTCTGTATATCACCCCTTCTGGTCATTAATTTTTATCACCGGTGGGGATATGTTTTATTCTTACTTCTGGTCAGACTGAATTAAATACATGCTTTTTCTTTTCGAGAAATGTCTTAATATATTTTTTGATAATATCACAATTTGACAATTTAATACAATAATTATGTTGGCCACATATACACTGGTGTCCGTATTTTGGTGAAATTTGTCAAAATCACATTTGTCACATCATGATGCATTGTGAGCTTGTAGGTCAGCTACTTTCGTTATTGGTCGTAAGAAGAATTATATACTGTAAGGCTTAAGTGGTTACGAATGTTTTTCCCCAACAAACAGAAAATGTCTTCTTTTTTTTAACGAATTGAACCCTGAATCCATCTCAAACCTAAAATACTATCACCTTTCAGCTGGAAACGTATGTACTTCTAGGCTAACTTTATACAACATAAGTATTAATTAGCCATAATGCTCTGCTTCACACATAAATACTTCAATGGGAAGATATGGCCAAAGATAAGAATACCAAGATTTGCATATTATGCTGAGGGGTAACTCCAGATGCACGGCTGTGTTTCTGGTTTCAGGTGGACAGCAAATGTCAAGCCTAGTGTGTGAAGTTTGCTGCTATCAGGTGGACCTACATTTTGTTACCACAGTGTGTCCTTCACCCTTGGGTGATGACTCATTTCCCTCTTTGCTGGGCAGTGTTTGATAAATTGACCAAAGCTCCCCATGGACTGACCTCAGTATGCGCTTACTGCCGCAGGAAATAGGCAACTATAAAGAACACATTTCCGTTCTCGTGGGCTTATGTATGTATGTATGTATGTATGTATGTATGTATGTATAGGAGGGAGTTGTTTTCTCTCTATAGCAGAAACTGGGAGGAGTTTCCTGTCAAAATGGTAAGCATGTGTAGCTTGGAACTCTGAAGAGCTAATCAGTATGGAGCTTTCACAGTCGCTACAACTGATCAAAGGCATCTTGAGTCCTTCACCATACAGTGATCTGATGCATCAGCACAGTGAGCTGAATAATTATGTGTTTAAGTGTTATTGAAATTATAACTCTGTTAAAACCCTGTACAGGCAATGGTCAGCTGGGGTGTAGCTGGCCTGGTACGCCTACCTTGTGTTTTACACGGCATCTTCAATCAACTATATTATAAAGAGAAACCCATACGAGAAACACATGCATCTTTAAAGCTACAATCCAGTACTTATTAAAATGACTAAAATGTTATTTGAACCAATCTGTGTGGCAGAGTTGTTAATACAATATAACTAGCACATGCAATGGTTGGAGGTGGTCTCCCTATTATTCCAATGAAAGATTTCAACCCTAGTGTCTGTCAGGTAGGACACCTACTGGTTGTTGGCAATGTCAATAAAGGTATTCGATATGCTGCCATCTTTATTTTAGTTTGGACATTGTTGCAATTACTCCTGTCCGTCGAGAAAAGGGAGACTAAAGTTAAAACTTACGGATTGTAGCTTTAATGGAAAATAATATAATTTCACTGTTAATATACTAGTGAACACTTTATGTATGATGATTTTTTTATTTATTGGAAAACAGTTGTACATGTAGGGGTCTGGAGTAACAGAGTGAGTAATAGTTGAGCATAACCTGCATGTCGCCCCTTCCTGTTGTTTATATTGCTGTTTGATGTAGTCTCCTGAATGGTCTGCGTAAAGAATAGAGAGGTGCATCTAGGTGCATGCACCACTGGATAAATCCCATTTAAATCCCATTTTCAGTTTTTACCTAAAACATGCCTCCTGCTTTTACTCCGCAAGTGTGCAGGTCAGACCGTATACTCAGCCAATGCAAACTCCTAATGGGCCGCTGATAGCTGAATTATTAATCTGGGCTAGATTGCTCTGGCCTGGTTTTCCTGCACGCATGTCTTGTCGGCCACCTTGCCTCACAACAGCCATGCAGAACTGTCTGAGACCAATGATGACCATATTAGGTTCAGGCTGGAGCTTCCTTCTGGAATGTGTGTGGGAACACCCCTATACCACAGTGCTAATGGTGGAAGACTCCTCCGACCTCGGTCTGCCAGGCAGAGATTTAAGGTACTCCAGATGTCTGCGGGCATCTTCCGTGTTGGATCTGACATAGCATACAAGGTAAGAGATGACCATGGTAAACCAGCCAAACATGACAACAAGCATGGCCACATCTGTGGTCTTCTTCATCCCCACGCACAAGTCAATGTCTGGTGCCAACAGGAAGGCCAACCCGTCAACACCTATGTCTGGGGGATCTGAGGTGTGGCACACGATGCCCGCCAGTGATGCGGGCTCCAGGTCTACATGAAGCATGGCCATCTGCAGGTTGCAGTCACAGTGCCATGGGTTGTTAGTCAGGTTGGCACGTGCGCGCAGGCCCTCGAACGCCTCAAGGTTAAAGTTCACAAGTTTGTTGGAAGACACATCCAGCGCCTGCAGCGAGGGGCCCAGCCCTCTGAAGGCCCCCGGTTCCAGCTGGATCAGCTCATTGTGGGATAGGTCCAGCTCGACCAGTTGTGACAGGCCGGCGAAGGCATTAGCCGGGACTGTGGTGAGTTCGTTGTAGTCCAGGTAGATGCGCCGCGTGTCATTTGGGAGGTCCTGCGGGATCTCCTTGAGCTGCAGTTTGCTACAGCGCACCGACTTCCCCCCGCCCTCGATATCGGAGCAGTAGCAGCTCTTGCAGCCACTGGTGGCAGCGTGATGGAAGCAGAAGGTCATCAGCACCAGGCTGTGCAGCAGTAAACACATGACCACCGAGTGGCGCAGTAGCCAGCCCACCAGCAGGGGCATGTCGGATGTATGGGCATGCTCCAGGGACCACAGCCCGGGTCACGGAGAGGCGGTGGTGAGTTGGGGGGACATCAACCACCCCAGTATCTGTCAAGCCTACAAAAAGAGAACAGGAAGTCAGTTTGGTAGAGGGCAGAATACAGCCTATCAGAGGAGTGCAAATTACACTGTGAAATAGCAGTGCTTCTCCCCCATGCAAAACACGGGTGATTGACAGGAGATGTTCTTGAGACGCTGCAGTGTGTTATTTAATACACAGATGGAGGGTAACTTGTCTAATTGCAGTGAGGAGGCAGCGGGGATGTTTTGGCGCTCTTGTTTCAGCATGGCTGGAGGACATAAACTACTGGCTTTCTCTTGTAGCTTGAGGAAAATCTATAAGGACCAAAAAGCCCCTTCAGACCAGCAGGGGGTTAAGAAAAAAGAAGGAGCAGCACAGTGCCACTGTTTCTTTTTTAATTGACGTCCCTGCAGTGATGGCCTATTTCATTGCACGGTCTGTAGCATTAACATAATCCTGCAACAACAAGAATAAAATGAATGTTTTGCACAGAATCTATCGTACTTATACACTGTGCTATATGTATTGTACAGTGCTGCCTCATTCTCTCAACGACTGGCAGATGACAGCTCAAGAGCACAGGGGGAGACATTTTTCTGTTTCACTGGCCATTGGCAATTTTTTTTAACTATTCTGTGACAGACTGTGCATGTCTTGCGGTTGTGAAACACAAAACGAGCATAATTATCAGTAATTGCTTCATCAGAAAGACTTAAGGTCATTTGGTCAAAAGTGCAAGTAACACAGAGGTAACACTTGTTTGTGTGTTCTGTAATTTATACTTTTTTTTATTTTGTATGTAATCCTTAATCCTTAAAATAGTACATCTTCCCACCCTAACAGAATTCATTAATAACTGATCAGGGATACCTGCTATCTTATTACTAATCCTCCTATAGGGAGAAAAAGCTCCTCAAGTCAGGATAGCATCGACGCTGCCGTTGGCCACCTAATCCTTTTGTAGGGGTAAATGCTAATGCTAGGAACAGAACCTAGGTCCACCAAAACAGCTGTGATGAGTCTTCTTTTCTGCAGGGAACCATGGGGCCCAAATGGACTTCTGAGTTTCTTCAAAATAGCCGGAGACTAGGCAAGATCCACTTACCACGATTAAAAATGAAATCGATCTCTAAGTACCTCTTAGTATCACATGACGTTGTGGGGTGGTGGAGGAGGACAGAGTGTGGTGGTGATGCTAGTGGTGTGTGTTGTTGGTGTGTCTGTGTTTTAAGGGAGGGCATGGTGGAGGGCGGGTGAGGGTTTGTCTGAGCCGGGACAGAGCTAATAAGATCCATTGTACTACGCCAGCTCAAGAAACACCTGCCAAACTGTCCCCGTAATGAGCCATCAGGAGATGGACGCAGATCCAGCTCAAGCCTGGGTCATAAGGCCCTGTCTGCCTGCCTGCACTCGGCCTCCCCGAGATGCATAATGAGATGTTTATATACCTTCTTCATCACAACAAAACAAGAGAACCGGCTGGTGCTCATATTGTTGGGAGCAGAATAGCACTGTGGATGGGGTCAAACGCCCTGGGGAAATAACAAGAGCCTGCTAAATTTGATGGGTAATGTTTTGTTCGGTAAAAAAATATAATAAACAAGGGCAGTACTTTTCCCCCATCACACAGTGTTCTAGCCTGGCATTTAACAGAGAGATAACAAGGCAGAAGCAACAGGAGGCGATGGTGGTGTTGGTGGAGGAGGAGTTGATGCATGTAGGCAAGGACGGGAAATTGGACACACAGTCGTGAGAGAAAGAGCCATGTCCGAGGGAACTGGGGCGAGAGAGGTAACATTACAATGACAACACAGACACTATGCCAGGCAGACGAGGGACACTAATGAGATATTGAGGAAAGGGGAAATATTAGCAAGTCATGGGGCACTAAGGACAGCTGTGAATGAAGTATCAGTGAAAGGGCAGAGGGGTGTGGCTTTTGGCTGAGGTGGGCGCTGATTAAAAGGAGGAGAGGGGGAAGGAAGGAAGGATGCAAACTTAACAGGGACATCGAGAGGCTGGGAGGGTCTGCTCAGAGACACACTACTTGCGTTATTCAAATTGAGAGGATTGACTGCCTGACAGATAGTCAGGATTGACTGCCTGACTATCTGTCAAAGTTTATTACTTTGACAGATATATTATTCAAAGATGCTGATATACGGTGATCAGTTTTGGTAGCCATTCAACCCGATCAGAACAGACAGCGTCATCTACACTTTAAATCAGTTGGCCTCTAAATAAGATGAGGACCATTCTGTCAGTGTTGGTAAAAACCATGGCCTTCTTCTGTTGATAATCCCCGCTGGTGTTTAATTTACACCACAAATATTGCATGCGAGCACCGAAAGGTCAGTTTCTGGCTTCATAAATTCACTGCAGACCATGCTGTAGCAATCTGTCAGTCTCTGGCAGCACAACTGCACGACGAGCAATAATTTGAGATGCTCACGCAAACACCACCCAGCCTCTGAAAAGGATGACATCTCTTCAAAGGAAGTTCTTAGTGCAAAATTGCTTGTGCATCATCTCACCTCTTTCATCTCTGTAACTATTCTCCTCATGCCAGTTCATCAATAGGCCCTAATGTAAGACACACAGCAGAGGGGGATTTGATCCTTGGCAGGGAAATGTGCAGCTCTGGAGGAAAGCGTTTAACTACTTCACCATAGGCCTAATGGACTTATAGCTTACAGCTATGGGCCTACTGTTTAAATGGGGTGAGAGTCAATGGCAAGAGCAAAGATCTTAACATATTTAGTTTGAAAGACAGGCTTTTAGTGCTAGTGTAACCCTGTTTAAGGTCTCTCAGCTCCTTACATCCGCCATCCCTGCATGTCTGCCGACTCCACTCGTCCATCTAAATTAAAGTCCTCATCTAATTATTGTCCGCCAAGACCCACATATTTATTTAAATAAAGAATAATCTAAGCTGGTGTTCTGTTCACCCTGCTGCAAAAGATTAAAACAACAGGAAGGGACAAACGTTTTCATTAAGGCTGTCAGATTGATTGGTTTGTGTGTAATCATGCCTATACTGTGTTGCAAAATGCAGATGATAAACTGCCAGGTCTAAATCACTCTTCAATGAACTAGTAACCTAAATGTTACTTGATTAGTTTATCTAATTAACTTTTCAACTTTATTTTTGGCATATTAGCTATTTATAACACAGGTTCTGGATAAAATAATGAGGCCTACTAAATTGATTTTAATAATACAGTATGCCATAGGCCAGTGGTTCTTAATCTTTTCAGGCCGTAACCCCCCAAAATAATCATATTTGAACTGGGGACCCCCCCCACCCTGATAAGCACTTGGAATGTAGGAGTTGAGGCATTATATTTTGTTTAACTCAGTTCCACAGATAAATATTGTGAAAATAGCAGATCTACAAGCTCACAACGCCTGCCGTTGCGAGGCGTTGTGAGCTTGTAGATTGGCTATTTTCAAAATGTTTGCCTCTTTCATATATTTGTTGAAAATTTTGGCCAATATTTCACCAGTTGTTATAGTATAGTTTGATGATTACCGGGGTACTTCTGATGCAGTAAAGGAATTTTCCTTTTCTTTCTTTCTTTTTTTTTATTAATCAATTTTTTATTAAATTGTCACTTTACTGTCATCTGGGGACCCCCCCAAAATCATGTAGGGACCCCCCTGGCCCTGGGGGGTCCCGACCCACAGGTAGAGAACCACTGCCATAGGCAATTATTTTTACGTCCTGTTCTTACCGCTGAGTATATATAGCTATAATATTGTGCTGTCTCATACAAATTACGCATTATTTGCAACCAGCTTCTGGCGGAAAATAAACTCACAGGACAAGAGGTGTAGATGGATGGTGCCTCGTGTTAATTGATACCCTTGTTAAGTTTGTCTCTCATCTTGTTTTAGTCATCATGAGCAGTACGATCGCATCATCCAAAGCTTTTTTTCCAGCATACTTATTAATAGACTGATTAGCAATTGCATTAAATTACACAAATAAATAAAGTGAGCAAATGTACGCTATGTTGTAAAAATGTAGACTAATCTATGTCATTTCAAAGACAAACGCATGCATTCTGTAAAGCAACACGTAGCTTACATCTTGATCGCTTTTCCTCTCCTTCTCATGACGGGTGTCACGGCAAGATCGGTGTCCAATACAGTATAAATAATCGGCCAAAGCTGGTCAGAGAGCGCTCCAAAAGACGGGTCTGTAAATATTTCGGTAAGCCTCCATCAGAGAGAGTCTTGTCGCTGCTTGCTCAACTTGTGCTCAGGAGATAGAGAGATCCACACACAGCCGGTGTTGTTACTGTACCACGACCGCCGCACCAGTGGAAATGCACCTTTAGATGAGTGCTGCTGCTGCTGCTCGCTCAATGCAGCCTTTTAGTTTCCACGCAACCACTAAACTAGGCAACATTGTCGGAGCCGTGGCAAATTTGCAGAAGCACGACGCGAGGGTAAACGCTCGCCCCAAAACACGGTCGCCCCGGGGCAAATCCGGCTACCTCGGAACGGTCGCCACCTGGTATTCCTAAACGTAACCGCAGTAAACTATGCCTAAAACGGTAAACCTAACCTTGTTCCTAAAAGTAACTTGTAAAACGGTGCCAAAACCTAACCGTTTTCCTAAACTCAACCTCAGTAAAACTATGCCTAATCCTAAACTTATTTCTAACCTTATCCTCAACCTTATCCTAAGTAAAAACAAATACAAGAATACAAGAACTGCTGGGGGCGAGCGGTCCGCCAAAAAATGGGGGCGAGCGTGTTTTGGGGCGAGTCTTCCGGGTCTGTCGCAAATTGGTAGAAGCACGACGCGAGGGTAGCCTGATGGGTTTACCCTTTATCGCACTGTCTCCTATTAATCCCAATTATTAAAGAATATTGTATCGCGGGCGCACACGTTTATGCACTATACGTGCATACACAGACAGAGAAGACTAATGGACGGAGTTATGTCGACGTCGCTGGAGAGATTTAAAAGCTAGCTGGAAGTACATGAAAATGCATATAATGGAATGCGTTTTATACTTCTGCGGACTGCTGCTGGAGGCAGTGTGACACTGATATGCATGCGTGCATCGGGTCCACTGAAATCAATCAAGGAGTGACGCCCACGCGCGTACACGCTCACATATGTCAGTACACAGGCTATTTGGTAACCGTTCCGGAACAGTGGACCCCTGAGAACACTGGGCACCTTTATTTAATTTATATTTTATTTTATATCTACATTTATTTTGCAAATAATATTTTTTTTATTATTACATTTAAAGCCCAATATTACTACAAATTGCTACAAAACCTGTGATATCCAGTCATTTTGGGGATAAACAAGGTAAATTTAATGCATGTTAAAATCATGTAGGCCTATTTCTGACAATTTTCTAAAGCAAAATTATTTATAAAATGTTGTTACATTTTGGGAACAAATATTGAATGCGATGGCCATCAGGCACCAAACCTTGTGCCCACTGAACCTGTATCCAGGTACTTGTGAGGACCTATGACTGATTAAGCTACCACAGGCTACAATCATTATCAATACAAAAAATAATAATAAAAAGTACACAATAAAAGAAAATAAAACGATCTAAAAGCTAAGTCTAACTATGACACTGACTTTGCTGCCCTGCTTTGATCTCAGATAGGTCATTCCAAAGCCCATGGGGCCCTGATGGCAAAGAGACAGTGGCCTTTAGGAACAACCAGACCCTTTATTTGTCTGAGGGTCACAGGCTTAGCATTGACTCATATGGAATATGGATAATAAAAAGTCAATAATTAGCAACTTAGCAAGGGAGCCATTAGACCCACCCAGACATGCTTTAAAAGTAATTAAAATGTATTTTAAAAAAGTGACCAGTGAAGGGATGCAAGGCTATAGGCATAGGATCATATGGGTCCATTTTCACACTTAGGTTAGTTAGTTAAATTAACACTGCAGATTTTACTGTGTACCATTTGACCTAACCCAACTAGCTGAAACCTTAACCCTAACCTTAGCCCATATAACATAACTCTATCCCTGTCACACTCTAACTTCAATCCCTAATGCTAAAATCGCCCTATAAGGAGAAGACTGTAAAGGTCTTTTCATCATCTCTGTCTTTTTGAGGATGTTCATGTCCTCATTAATAGAAGTAGCCTGCAAGAAACATATTGTAAGCACATAATTATGTACAGTAGCCTATAGCCTACACACAGGAAAGTGGCACATGAGTGCAAACAATAATGTAATGCTCTGCAGTGGTGTAAAGTAACTAGGTACATTTACTCAAGTACTGTACTTAAGTACAATTTTGAGGCATTTTTACTTTAGTGGAGTATTTTAAATTTTCTATACTTTTACTTCTACTCCACTATATCTCAGAGGCAAATATTGTACTTTTACTCCACTACAATTATTTGAAAACTTTACTTTGTAGATTTTGATTATTATTACAAAACTTACATTAACCACTTCAGCCCTATATATATATTTTGGCTATTTGAAAATAGCCGATCTACAAGCATGATGCGACGCATTGTGACCTTGTAGATCTGCTATTTTCAAAATATTTGTATACATATTTGAAAACGTGCGAAATGGGACATTCTGCACAATGAGTACTTTCTACTTTTAGTACTTTAAGTAAATTTTGCTCCGCTCCTTTCCGGCCTGCCTTAGGCGATAAGGAAGCCCAATCAGGCCAACCGTGATAACTGACATGGGCACTCGCCTGGGAGTGCCTGCCAAGCAGCCGGTCATAAGGTATTAATGGAATTAAAATCAATAAAGTACTCCACCCTAACTTCCTCCCTCATACCCTGAAACCATCACACCAACGACAGCCTGTCTGGTATATGACTAAATGTAGATAAATTCTCATTTTTATTTCACCCAAATAAAACTCGCCCTGATATCCGATCGCCGTAATTTAATTTGTATTTCCAGAGTTCTGTGCTGCCCTAATAATGACTGCTCAGTGCTCAGGGCAGAGGAGGGTTTCCATGTCAATTAGGAGGAGATGAGATGTGAGGAAGAGCATATGAAGATTAAACAGCAGAGAATGGAATTAGTTTCCCTGGCCGCAACGCAGGGGAGTGCACCAGAAGTCGCTCTTCTTTCCCAGCGGTTATCGAATTAGCCCTGCATAGGCTGCTCAGTACTGCGGGGTGTGGGAGGGTGGAATGATTCGCTACACATTATCTGCCAGGCATCGGCCTCTCCATGCCACACTGTCAACGTGGATCAAAGTATGACTCTCTTGCGTTTGTTCCGAACTGTTAAGTGCCACCTAGAGTATATGATCTTATCTCTGATCCTCTTAACGATGCAATGGAATGGCTGAAAGCAAAAAATCTGGGAACTGCTTTCCCACTTCAGTCAATATGAGCAAAATAGCAGATCTTCAAACTCACAACACGTCACAATGTGAAGTACATTAATGAAAATGCATAAATGGAATGCCTTTTATACATCTGCAGACTGCTGGAGGCAGTGTGACATTGATATACTCAGCATATTGAAGAACCCTTTAGTACCCTTCAAAAAGTACGTCCCCATTTCCACGAATCAGAAACCGCATTTCTGACCACAGTTGTACTGATTTTCAGTCGTTCTGGATATAGGACCATCTGCTAAATGTTTAAAACGTCAAATAGCCTATGTCAAATGTGGTAGAGCCGATGTTCTGAGTGCGGCTGCCATTGCCATGCTTTCTACATGTTACATCAACAGCGCGGGAATTATGTGCCATTAAGCCTGTGTGTGTGCTCCCAGTAGCAGAGCAACAAAAGGACTACTATTAATAAGATCTATTAGCTTTAATCATTCTCTCTCTCTCTCTCTCTCTCTCTCTCTCTCTCTCTCTCTCTCTCTCTCTCTCTCTCTCTCTCTCTCTCTCTCTCTCTCTCTGGGTCTCTATCTCTGTCTTTCCCTGTCTCTGTCTCTTTCTGTCTCTCTCTGTGTATGTCTCTCTCTGTCTCTCTGTCTAATTTTCATTTGCTGTTGTTTTCTTGCATTTACTATTGCACACACACCTTATACAGTCTATGACACACACATACACATACACATACACATACACATACACATACACATACACATACACACACACACACACACACACACACGGGCGCGCGCGTGCACACGCAGACACACACACACACACACACACACACACACACACACACACACACACACACACACACACACACACACACACACACGTGCACTGTCTCAGTCTAACTCCCAGCCAACTCCTCGCTGCTGTGCTAGATCAAAGGTCTACCTCATCTTTGTGAATGAGGTCTGTTTATTTATTTATGTCCCTGTCTGTCTTTAAACCTTTCAATCAGCTACTACAAAAAGGGGCATATTTCCCCACCACCTCCGGTAACAGAGTGGGTCATATCATCTTCTCTGCGACGAGTGCACTCTTTGAAGTCCAATAGCACAGACTTCAATGGGACAATGCCTTCCGGTGTGAAAGTGTGGGAGCTGCTCATATATCTCTCCTGCAGAATGAATTCCCATTCGATCTGACTGAGCCATGTCACAAATCTTCGTGGTTGGATCTTTGTTCGAAAGAGGATAATGAATAGGTTTACATTTTACCGGCCTGTGTTCCCTGATGTGGGGTTCATTCTTTTTTGCACATCTTTGATTGTAAAACTCCAGAAGGTTTAATTAATTGATCATAACATGTCCGAGGAGAGACAGGCTATGATAGAAACCCAAGTCGATGCAAGAGAGTCTGTGATTGGTGCAGCGGGCTACTTTGGAAGTGTCTAGCCTGTGTAAAGCCTAATTTATACTTCACCCTATGACCATTTTCGCTCATTGATAGTAACTTATTTATTTTACTGAACCCAACCCATGTTGCTTATGCCCCTGCTGGAAATTAATCACAAAAGTAGTCTTATGCGTGTAGTTATTGAGAGGGATTTTCTATTATTTTAGACAACAGATGGGTTCTTGGAGTGTCCATATCAGAAATATCAGAAGGTTTTTGCTTTGTGCTGCTAGCGTGTAAACCGTTGACTGCGTTGTTTGAAGCTAGGCGACCATATCTAAGGATTGGTTAAACAAATGTTACATTTTATTGTTCCCTGTACTGCTGCAACACAGGTTAGAGATGCCAGACCCTGTTGCCCTTTTAAGAGTAATTCATTATGCTTGGTCCCTCATTGTGTCTCTTGACATGTTCACAAAGACAGACAGGGAGTGGTATACCTCAAAGGTCATTAATATGTCTTCAAGTAAACGGATGGAAATGTGTTCCACAGGGGACGGGGACACCAATGGTGGGGATCAGGTAGCCCATAATAGGATGTTGTCATGGAGGGGTGGAGTTTAAGTAATACATTGGCCTACAGCAGTCCAATATGGAGGGTTACGGTGTTTTCTTTTTTTACAATGTCACTGAGGAGTAAGTAAAACATGAAGTTGCGGGGAGTCCGAGTTTTTCACATTGCCTGAACGGTTCTATATTAATGAAGCGAATAAGAAACCAGTGAGTTGGGGAAAGGTGTGTGCTGTAGCTTTTTGCTTTCCAGGGCACCAATATAGGGCATTTACATTCTGTGTAAAAATAATATGTTAAACCGCAAAATAAAGGGTATTTATTAAATATAGTACTGTATCTCATATCATTAAATATAAAATATTTTTATTACACAGAATCAAATGTTTTATGGTCATGATTCACCAGGAGCCTGGATGGCTTGGTTCCAGGCTTAAAAGGATTCATATAAATATTGAATATATGAATCTCTATGGGAAAAATTAATGGGCTTTTGAATTGTGGCACCACAAAATGGCCACCACTGCTATGCTCTCTATATTTTTACTCAACTGTACACACACACGCTACTCCAGAGAGCCTCCCCCCCACCCTCCCTTTTCGACAGCTATTCACAGATCTGTGACACATCCAGCTTCCATCTCCCACTGTTGCCACAGATGTCCAACTGCATCAAGGCCTGTGAAAACACAGGTCCATCAATAAATAAAGAGGAAAGCAGGTGGTAGTGTCCATGCCGCTGCAACGCTATGTCTCTCAGCCAGTGGTGGGAAAGTAACTAAGTACATTTACTTAAGTACAATTTTGAGGTACTTTTACTTCACTGGAGTATTTCAAATTTGTTATACTTTTACTTTTACTCCACTACATCACTACAAAAACTTTAGTTACTAGTTACTTTGTAGATTTTGATTATTATTACAAAACTTACATTAACCACTTCAGCCCTATTTAAACTTAGGCTATTTGAAAATAGACGATCTACAAGCTCACAACGCGTCGCGATGCGACGTGTTGTGAGCTTGTAGATCTGTTATTTTCAAAAGATTTTTATACATTTTATACATTTGAAACCCGTGAAATGGGACATTCTGCAGAATGAGTACTTTTACTTTTGGTACTTTAAGTATATTTTGATGCCAATACTTCTGTACTTTTACTCTAGTACATTTTGAATACCGGACTTTTACTTCTAACAGAGTATTTCTGCATTGCAGTATCGATACTTTTACTTTGACTAAGTAAACATTTGAGTACTTTTTCCACCACTGCTCTCAGCTACTTCAAATGGGTACCTATTTTCAGACACTTAGTGTCCCTGTTTCAAACTCAAAGCACAGAGTTTAATGGACCATAACGGCATCAATACCATCTCTATTTGTAGTGTCAGCCATGGTACATACATTTTGTATGTGTATACATTTTCTCCATAGTATTTTTATAAAGTATATATATTTTTTACACAAACATACACACACACACACACACACACACACACACACACACACACACGCATGCACGCACGCACACACACACACACACACACACACACACACACACACACACACACACACACACACGCACAGACAGACACATACACCTCAATAACCAGGGATGCTGCCATTTTAAACTGACCTATGATAAACACCACACAGACTCACAAGGTGAAAACAATACCAGCCACGCTGTCACGGCTGGTAATAACCTGACACCTGATCAGTTTAATCTTGTTTCTCTAATCTCATTACAATAAGAATCTAGTCAGCCCTATAATCCGATTGGAATTCTGGAATCCTTTCTCCCTAGACCTTAGTAGAAGACTCTAAAACGATAATATAATTTTCCTTACAATTATGTTGTCCTTTTTCTTCTAATTTAGTTGTTCTGTGATTCTGTCAATTCCAGATTCCCTGTGTTTTATAATCCCAGTGCAGAGCACAGACAGCCACGTGTCTCTGATACACGTGACATCAAGACCACTTCTTTTCACCTGACTGTAAGGATTTGGATTTTCATTGGGACGACGTAATGAATGTGGACGTACACTATTCCTCCTATACTGTTGGTCCACACCCTCTGAAGAGGCGCCCTGACCAACCTGTAAGAGTGCCCTCCCTGCCTGGATTTCCTCCAGCGAACATGTCCAATTGTGTTCTTTGAAGCACACAACCAAGCTGGATGCACCGCGGAGGAACTTCTTCCTGGTGGTGTGGTGGGCAGGAAATGTTGCCCCTGTGCCACCCGAGCCCCTACCTCAAGATTAATTTAACAATAAATATGTAAAACCATGGCATTTTGTGAGGGCCTTCCTTAAAGAACAATCTTCTGCTTCTCTGTACAACCTCATGTCTTCCTTGACTAGTCCAACAAACTTATCCTCTCTTTTTCTTTCTCTCTTGCTCTGGCTGGTTTTCCTCCTTAGTTGCTGTAAGCCTGGCATGTCCTTAGGGATGGAGGCCATAGAGCACCGAAGTCTGACGTAATTTACACATCCTAGGTTTGTCTACCTGGTTCGCGGTAGACAAACCCCCATTCTGAATCCCCATAGACGTATTTAATATTGCGTCAAATAAGAACTGTGTTCCAAAAATAAACAAATGACCCCGGCGGTTTGACTCTTATGGATATGAAGCATCAACTGACGGTGAGAAAACGATAATGTTACTTCCGCCGAATTAGTTTAATTTTCGCCAGAAACAGACTGTATCAAATATAAGTGACTGACTATCATAAACGATACAGAACCTCCTCCCTGACTATATCGCAGAGACAGTTTGTTTATTTTTGGACCACAATTCTTATATGAGACGATTCTATGATGACCCAATGTTATTCTCCATAGCGAAATTACTTTACGAACCTGGGGATGAACGAGTGACGTCAGGACTTCTGTACTCTATTAGGACAAGGGTGTGGTGGAAGGCCTCTGTCCCAGCACCTCATCCATGAGGACAAACCACAGCCAGGTTGCAGCAGTGGGTCCGTAAAGTTTTTATGGAGAGACACTTACGCCCTCTCCTGACCCTGGACAGGCAGAGGAGATCAATCATGGATGGCACTGCTGGGAGTTAGCCATAACAACTGCAGCGGAAAAAGTGTGTCCATTAACTTGCATGATTAAAACAATTTAAAATCACATGTACATACTTGATGTTATTTTTTATATTGCCCCATTTATTTTTTACACATTCATGTTAACACAGGGATGTAAACTTGGGAAGATACAAAGGCCCCTATAAATAATTTAATTTACTTGGAATGGATGCCCTATTTTGGGTTACAAAAAAGAAAAAGAATAGAAAAGGTTATTGCCCCATCTACTGGTTGTCTCATTATGTCATATATAATATTAAGTCATATTATTTTGGTGCACACACAAACACACACACACACACACACACACACACACACACACGCACACGCGCGCGCGCACACACACACACACACACACACACACACACACACACACACACACACACACACACACACACACACACACACACACACACACACACACACTGTATATCATTTACTTGCATTTTTGTATTTTACTTTACTTAAATGTTCTTGGTACGTCCAAAACCTCTCGGCATGCATGCACATAATAACAGAATGTTTAATTTTTGTAATCGACACATAAAATACATCAGAACAGGACAGAGCCATTGATTGGACCAGAATGTACTTGAGTATGACGTAGACTGGGATTTGTCTGTAATCGGATAATCGGATTGGATGACGAGTAGCAGGGGGCGGGCTAAACCCCTTGGCTCCAACCGTTTCAACGTACGTGATTTGTAGAAACATTGTTGCCATGTCCGCTTATTATAAGCGACTTTGGGCTTCTTTTTCTGTGAAGTTCCTTGTAAATCATTGGTAGTTAAGTTGCGGGTTGCGGTTTTTTGGGCTTGTTTTAAAGGGTAGTTGCTTATTGTGGGCTTGCTTCCTAATGTTGTTTAAACCAGTGGTTCTAAAATATTGTATTTATATATTGTATATATTTTAATATGGAATTATCCAGGGACCCTCATGCAGGATTTGTATTGTTAAAATGTCTCAAAAATATAAATGTTTCACTTTTTTTCTCCAAGATTTCATTTTGAAAATAGAAGATCTACAATTGTAGATCGGCTATTTTCAAACAGCCGGTGTGCTCATGATTTAAGCCTAGTCGCTTCTTTTGGCCTTGTTTTCATAGACCTGGTTGCTTGTTTCTCTCACACAATCTGGCAACGCTGGTTTGTAAACGTCCAATGGAAATGAAAGCAACAAAACGTTTCCTCTCTGATTGGTCTACGCGGCTGTCAGTCAGGGGAATTTGAAGTTGGCGCGAGCAGGAACTGTTCCACCCTATGTTGGTACACTGTACAGTATTTTTCAAACAGTCGTCGTCGTCGGTAACGTACGAACAACCGCCTCGGTTCGTAGTTTGTTCGCGTCGAACCTACCTACACATTGTGTAGCTTTTAGGCGGGATAACAATATATAGGTTATATAGGTTTATCATACGAAGTCTAGCAGAGAAAAACTCCACAAAGGAAACATGGCACAGGCTGCACCTCTGAAGGTAGGCAGTAGCACACACACACGGTGCTAAAAGCTAACTTAGCTTTAGGATGGAGGGAAAAACAGAAACGACTCCTTCAAGCTAACTAACTCCATGCAAAACATTGTAAATTGTGCATCTAAAATGCAGTACGTGCAACGTATGATACTGCCATTTTGCATTTTATCGGTCCAGTTTTCGAGGAAAACTCAAATAATGATCAAAAAGGGCTCCTGTGACACCCACAGAAGTCTAGTGTCTAGTAGTCATGTGTTCAATTAATGTATTTTGGTGCAGAATATGATTTGTGAGTCTGTTGTTTTCCAGTCATGATGTGTTATATAGAATTAGCCTCACTTTCAAAGAAAGGCCTTGTCTTCCTTTTGGCATTTGGTGGTGGCGCTACTAGTTAAGTGATAACATGCTGAGAAAAGGTTATTCTGTTGTAAAGCAATCGGCTCTATGCACAGCAGCCATATTGAAAAGAAATTGGGCCTCTTCCTTACTTCCTTCACAGGGGTTACAATGATGCTAATGAAGGCTCTACTCCATTTAGTGTAGCACAGTGATTCTCAACTTTTTAATTTCAAGGACCCCATAACTCTGAGAGTACAAATGTACCCTTAATCGCACACACTCAGAGTTATACACCTGTAAGGGGCCATTTGGAACCCTCAAGAAACCATGAGGGTCCCTGAACCCCACTTTGAGACTCACTGGTGTAGCAGTGTTTTCCAGTGATCATTGGTAACACCCGTGAAGGAAGTAAGGAAAGGGCCCATAGTTTTTCCAGTATGGCTGCTGTGGAGGTAATTGAAAATACTCTGTGTTATATAGTAGGCCTATGTGTGTTTGTAGTTGTACAATGACAGAAATGATTGTTTATATTTTGGAATACATACAGGAAGTACAACGATTAAAAAGAGGGGACAGAACACACTGCAGGCAATCTGTGGCAGAAGGTGTAAGCTCTTTAGTTGAGCTTAGTTCAGCAGTATCGCCCTATTTCCCCCATTTTGATTTTTTTTGGGACCTGCCTTGGTACCAACCCTATACTCTAACACTTGCAGGTTTTGGTAAGAGAAGTTAAGTGCGAAAAGTTTTGAAACGTTAATGCAGTACCGTTTTCGGCACTTTGTCTGTGTTCACAACATAATGGTTCCCTGATGAAATTGGACGTTAATGCAACAAAATGCATCTCCAAAATGAACCACACTCTGTCTGTTTCCAACAGAACATGTTCGAGAACAAGCAGGTGGAGAGGACCAAAAAAGATCCCAAGCGTTTGTCTGTGGAGAGAATCTACCAAAAGAAGACCCAGCTTGAGCACATTCTGCTCAGACCGGACTCCTACATTGGTTCGGTGGAGCCGGTCACACAGGTAACTTGAAACAACCTGTATTAACATGTTTACATCACTGGAAAAGATGGCCAAGTTCAGTGGCGTTTACTACTTCTGAAAACATGACTACTGCAAATGTAACACATTTCATACACATGCAACCTGAAAAATAACTGGCTGACTCTGCTAAGTGAGAATCAACTGGTATTGGTCCATTGGTGGTTTTCCACAATGGACCAATTATACACAGATGTTTATCATGAGTTTCATGTCTTGTAATGACACGAGTAACTTCTTCATAGCAAATGTGGGTGTATGATGAAGAGGAGGGACTGAACTGCCGTGAAGTAAAATTTGTGCCAGGGCTCTACAAGATCTTTGATGAGATCCTAGGTGAGTAAAAGCCCTAGGATAATACTGCCCTGTCCAATACTTTGTCTCCCTCAAACCTACCTACTGTATTGTCTCTAAGGCAAGTGTTACTAAAATGTTCAGTTTTGAATACAGCTGTTCTCAATGTTCTCTTCTCAGTGAATGCTGCTGACAATAAGCAGAGGGACCAGAGCATGTCCTGCATCAAGATCAACATTGACCCGTGAGTACAAAACCTTTGTGCGGCCAGTGATTAAAAGTCAAAATGGTGACCAACTGTAAATGCTAGGCCACCTCCATAGTCGGGATTTGATAAGAACGGTTACTATTTCTACCCTGTTTCCCAGTGAGAACAACATTATCAGCGTGTGGAACAACGGGAAGGGTATCCCTGTGGTGGAGCACAAGGTGGAGAAGGTCTTTGTGCCAGCACTAATTTTTGGACAGCTGCTCACCTCAAGCAACTATGATGATGATCAGAAGAAAGTCACAGGTACGTCTTCTTGAGAACCAACCTTATTTGATTGTTAAAAGGCTGACTGACATAGTCATGGTATTAAGGACCAGAGGAAAATGTTGTAGCTGTCGGGGGGATTTACATGCACTTGTAAATCGTCTATTTTCGCTATACATGTTTTTTTATTTTACTTTGCCTATAATTTTATGCCAGGTTAAAAGTGGTTGAGTCTGTGGGTTTTATAAATAACCAATGAATTTCCATTTCCTGAAAAGTACAGATTTTGGACATGGAAAAGGTTTCCGCCTAACTAGAAAATGAGTTCAAGAAACTTGTATAGCATCTTCATCCGGTCTCTTGCTCTTGTAGGTGGACGTAATGGATACGGTGCCAAGCTATGCAACATCTTCAGCACCAAGTTCACTGTACAGACTGCCTGCAAGGAATCTAAGAAGACTTTCAAGCAGGTAGGAAATTGAGCCACCCTTGATTCTAACTCATACTTACCCTGAATTAATTGTTAACCTTGATCGTCTCCCTGCTCATGTCCTTCGCAGTCCTGGTACGACAACATGGGTCGTACTGCAGCGCACGAGATCAAATCCTTCGACGGGGGGGAGGAGTACACCTGCATCACCTTCCAGCCTGATCTGCCCAAGTTCAAAATGTCTGTCCTGGACAGGGACACGGTGGCCCTCATGACCAGGCGAGCCTATGACATTGCCGGCACCTCCAAGGGGGTCCGTGTGTTCTTTAATGGAAAGCGACTGCCTGTAAGTTGACATGCTCCTTCATTAACTTATACCGTAATTTCCGGACTATAAGCCGCTACTTTTTTCCCATGCTTTGAACCCTGCCTATACAACGGTGCGGCTAATCTATGGATTTTTACAGCTAGCGGCCACTAGGGGACCTTCTAAATCTATGGATTTCACACCTGCGGCTTATAGATGGGTTTCCTGTTTGTAAACATGAGAGGATGATGCGCGCGCAGTGGCGGGATGAGCCTGTAGAGGGCGCTATTACCCGCAGCAGCTCTGGCCACTGTACATTCAGAAAATAAATGGTCTTCACCAGGTTTAATGAAAGTAGATTAAATGATGCAGTTTGTAATATCTTCTTTACTCAATAAAAATGATTTGTTGGAAGTTGGATCTGTTTGTATATAATAGCAGCATTATGCCTATTATGCCTATAATAGCAGCATTATGCCTGTCTAAATCCCAAAAATAACAATAGAGTGAATGGCGCTTCCGGTTCGTTCTCCCCCGCGCATGCGTAGATTGCGCACTCTGCTCTGTGATGACGTCGCGCGGAAACCCATCTATAGTCCAGTGCGGCTTGTATATGCACACATTTGTTTTTTTCCCTAAATTTGGCTGGTGCGGCTTATATTCAGGTGCGCCTTATCCTACGGAAATTACGGTACCTTGTTTCTAAGCTTAATTGATGAACACAAATTAGACCCTCCAGAAAAACGCAGGCAAAAATCGCAGGCAAAAATCTGTGATTATGCGGGCTAAAACTCTTGATTATGCAGGCTAAAATCCTTGATTTTGCGATGAAATATGCGTTTTTTTTGCAATTTTATGCGGTGAAATTGCAAGTTGCGAAATATGCGAAAAGTTGTGAAATATGCGAAAAGTTGCGAAATATGTGAAAAGTTGCAAAATATGCGGACATAATGCGATGTGCATATTATGCGATGCGCATATTATGCGATGCAGCCTTTTTGAAAAAACTTTACCCAGCATAATTATGCGCCATTTCGCTGATTATGCAGTAAATTCTTCGATCGCATTTTTCTGGAGGGTCTAACAAATGCCATACTAGGTACTTTGTTTGTTGCTATGCCATGTGCAGCAGAGAGAACACTGCAGATATTCAACCTGGTTTTTCATTAGTCATAAGGGTGTCTATGATGTCCACAATACTTGCCAGTGTCCTCAGTTGTGAGCTGCGGTAGCCTAGTTTACTACCGCCATCTAGTGATGTATAAGTAATCTGATATCACTAAGTGGCAGGAGAGCTATACAGTACCGAAATCCTGATGTCTCTCCCGCTACCCAGGGTCACAGTAATTTCTTCTATTTGAATTCTCAGGGAACTCTTAGATTGTGTCCTTAAGAACTGTGCTCCAAAAATAAACAAATCAGCCCTGCGATATTGTCAGGTATGTGACTCTGTGTCGTTTATGATATTGAGTATTTGATTTTGGATAAATTGGTACCTTTTCACTGTCAGCTGATGCTTCATATCCATATGAGTAAAATCCCCAGCTGATTTGTTTATCTTTGGAACACAGTTCTTATGATGCAATCTAGGAATTCCAATAGAAAAAATTACTGTCCCAGGGGATAGCGGTTTTTAGCGGCAGTGATGTCAGACTTCTGTGCTCTACATAGGAATAACATCACCTGTATGTGGCTGGGGTCCATGGTGAAGGATGTAACCCAAACCATATGAACATCAGTTTTTTTATTTCAACATTTAATGTGAATTCTACATTTATTAAAACCCCACTGTTCTGATTTGGGGGTCAATAAATGTTTTGTTTAGTTCAACACATCCCAACAGCTCTTATGTTCTTTATCAGTCTTAAACTTTCACATTTGAGCAGCTGCTCTCTTGTTAGTATGTTAGAAGTTAGAACAACTGTTAAGCTATTTAATGTACTATCTATCTGCACTGCACTCGCAGGCCTACATAACCATGCCCTATATCTTCCAGGTGACAAGTTTCCGCCAATACGTAGACATGTACTTGAAGGACAAGACAGATGAGACGGGCGGGCCCCTCGTTGTGATTCATGAGCTGGTCAACCCGCGCTGGGAGGTGTGCTTAACCACGAGTGAGAAGGGCTTCCAGCAAGTCAGCTTCGTCAACAGTATTGCCACCACCAAGGTAACAATTTGCTGTGTACATCCGTTTCCGTCCTCGGCGAAGAGCAGAAAGCATTCTGGGGGGGATCTGTTTGAATTAGCAGGACGTGTTCCTTTGGCAGCAAAGTGTGGAGCTTGACTGCCATTTGAGGATTTGGACCTATTTGGAGGCACTCATTGAACTCTGACATGTTTGTGTCCTCTGAACCCCAGGGAGGGAGGCACACAGACTACGTGGCCGACCAGGTGGTGTCCAAGCTCATTGAGGTTGTGAAGAAGAAGAACAAAGCCGGTGTAGCCGTCAAGCCATACCAGGTACACTCCCACAGCTTACCTGTACCACAGCTGCACTAGTGCTGGGTGACTTTAACCCATTAAGACCTGATGCAGATTCTAAAAATGTCTTCTAAATCCCAACAGTATTCTGAAAAAACGTATGTTTCTATACTGTATCAGTGGTGCTCAAACCTTTTCATGTCAAGGACCCCCAAAATTATATGTATTTGGCCGCAGACCCCCATCTAAGATTTGTTCCAGGGACCCCCAGAAGCAAAGATTTGAGTTAAAAATGTTTGCTTGAAAACCATACATATTCAAAGATTTGCACCTATTTTCACGATTTTACAAAAATATCAGATCTAAAAGTTCATAGCGCGGCACTCGGTGCCACGCTATGAGCTTGTATATCTGCTATTTTTGAATAGCCAACGTGTAAAATAATACTTTTTAGCTCAAATCAAAAAGTGGCACAGAGGCGTTCCAGGTTTTTAATGGTTTAAATCAATATCACCATTACTTGAAACTTTTGCCTCTTATTATTAATTTCTTTTTTGAAAATGGCAGCTTACTTGGGCCCATTCCCATTTTCCACCATGGTTAGCTGGACTTAGAATTAGGGTGAAACTTGGAAACATGCACTCACTTTATAAGTGACATGCTGTACTCTTCTATCCAGGTGAAAAACCACATGTGGCTGTTTGTCAACTGCCTGGTTGAGAACCCCACCTTTGACTCTCAGACTAAAGAGAACATGACTCTTCAGCAGAAGAGCTTCGGATCGACCTGTTCTCTCGGTGCCACGTTCATCAAACAGGTATGAAAAGAGAAACCACAGCTCTTTATCCTGTATCCAACACTTTATTTAGGCTCTGTTACCATTATATCTATAAAATCACACATATGTGTGTCCCGGACTGAAAGGTATAACAACGTATAGGTTTAACAGGTTTAAGTGATCATTGTGATGTGCTTTCAGAGAGGTGTAGTCTCCATCTCTGTAGTTCAGTAAATTTCCCAAAAGGTGCTTAAGTTTTGTCTGTTCATTGTCCCTCTCAATCAATAGAGGTAATTGCAATGATGTCCAGTCTGGAGCTACAGAGTAGCAATAAGCGGTTTCTGACCGTTCCGACTGTTTGCCTAACAACGGCGTGGCCTCCTTAAGCCGCTTTCTGGAAGCACTCCCAACACTGATGCATTTCTTTACTCCTTCAGGCGACGAACTGTGGGATCGTGGAGAGCATCATGAACTGGGTGAAGTTTAAGGCTCAGTCACAACTCAATAAGAAGTGCTCATCTGTCAAACACACCAAAATCAAGGGCGTGCCCAAGTTGGATGACGCCAACGATGCAGGTAAACACTAGTCAACACAAATGATATTGAGTTTCATTACAAAATAGGCTTGTAATAAAAGTTTCTTGAAATATTCAACCCGCTCATTCCTGAATGTCGGTGTAGATTTTTCAAAGTCAAGCGAGTGACAAACTAATTTATTATAACCCCATCCTCCCCCAGGTGGGAAGAACTCGTCTGGCTGCACTCTGATCCTCACCGAGGGAGACTCAGCCAAGACTCTGGCTGTGTCCGGTCTGAGCGTGGTCGGCAGGGACCGCTACGGGGTCTTCCCCCTCAGGGGAAAAATGCTGAACGTTCGGGAAGCTACTCACAAACAGGTTGGCAGCTTTTCAGGTTCAGAGTGTATGCTCGGGTCCTGTAATGTGCTGTTGGAAGTCGGAAAACAAATCCTGCTACTGTAGACATTTGTAGATTTGTTATTCATCCACTTGTATTTTTGATATGAAGAAATGGCTTGGTGATCCTATGACGGTGTTAAACAAGCAGCTGAATACTCAATACATCATTTTCAGATTATGGAGAATGCCGAGATCAACAGCATCATCAAGATCATGGGCCTCCAATACAAGAAAAACTACAGCGACCCGGACTCGCTGAAGTCGCTGCGCTACGGCAAACTCATGATCATGACAGATCAGGTGTGCTCACAATTAAATTTCACATTCACCACTGGCAATAAATCCTTGGCAGTTAACTTCAAACATCCTGTTTTCAATTCCTATCTTGGAGACCTGTGTTGCATGGTCGCCCCTATTTATCTGCCACACTTAACTTTACTGTCTAAAGCAACCATAAAAAAAGTCCATAAAATGATCTTTTTAGGAAGTAGATACAATTTGGGAAGTGCATTGATCTAAAGGATCGTAATTCTTATAACCACTTTAACCCTGGCAGGCAAAACAATTTTGTAAATAGCCGATCTACAAGCTCACAGCATGCCGCAGTGCAATGCGTTATGAGCTTTTAGGTCAGGAAAAGTAAAATGACATTTAAAAACAAAATGGGTCTTAAATGATTAAGAGCTCAGTGTTGTGTAACCGGGTGCTGTCTGCTTCTCTTCTTCTGACTAACAGGATCAGGATGGATCCCATATCAAAGGTCTGCTGATTAACTTCATCCATCACAACTGGCCTTCCCTGCTGCGCCACAACTTCTTGGAAGAGTTCATCACTCCCATCATTAAGGTACAGGCTTAGTAAAATATAATATGCTTTTGTCCATAGCCTCTTCACCAGGGATAATCGTGAGCAGGCGAACTGCAATTTTCTCAAGTGTTGGGCTGTACATGTGTACTCACAGGCAAAGTGATAATTATAGTTTTGTTGGCCTATGTTCCCTACACCTACTATATTTATGTTCCTGACATCTACTTGTATGTCTGATCTCAAGTATATGTAAGATCTTTTACACAGTAGAGGTGGTGTGGTTCTCTGCTTAAAACCGAACTGTATGGTTCGTCCTGCACGGTTCAATATGCCTTTATGAACCACAGAATTTCGGTTTTGCAATTAAATTTAGCATTAGGCATTAATGTCGGTGTCCTGAAGATAATATGAGCAAGCTGGATTCACTTGCGGGGATCCCCGTGACCCGCAAGTGAATCCAGCTGGTGTTGCTCGCCAAAAACAGCCAATCGACAAGCATCACAACACATTGTGAGCCTGTAGATTGTCTATATTTGGCGGGCAACACCATCAGATTAATAAATGAGCATAAGGCATAGTGACATAAGGTGCATTTCTTTGCCCTGAGCATAATAATGAAAGTAAAGATAATTTATTTCCTTAAATAATCCAAGGCAGAAAATACTGGAATGTGTCTGAATAGAAAAATATTTCTATGCTAATATTTTTTTTAACAGTAATAAAACCGTGACCCAAAAACCGAGGTTTGAACCGAACCACGGGCTAACTGAACAATTGCACCATATCTCTCACACACACACACACTCACTCTCGCATATGGTGGGGAGGAAATATGAGTGCTATTTCCCCCTTTTGCAACCCCTCTCAAAACTAGCAGTATTGGTGTACAGTCTAACCCCACACATGCTCCGAACCAGTAGAGACAGTTTGTATATGCAACAAGGCTGCCATCTTCTGACAAGATTTCAAAACAACTGAAAGTTCTACAGTGGGTAGTTGCATGTACAAGGTGTTTGACTGGATGGATTACACTAGTAGGGTACATTGAACTTAGCGACACACAACAAAAAACGTCTCTTATTGTAACTCTTCCTTCAGGCCACTACCAAGAAATCGGAGATGTCTTTTTATAGTATCCCCGAATTTGACGAGTGGAAGGCGAAGCAGGCCAACATAAAATCTTGGAGGATAAAATACTACAAAGGTTTGTCTCAAACCCCTGTGTGGTAGTAAAATTCAGAACAAGTAAGCCCTCTTATTTCACATGAGCATCTCTAAATTGCTGGAGTGTTGGCACGTCTAACATGCTGTGTCTTATCTAGGGTTGGGTACCAGCACAGCCAAGGAGGCGAAGGAGTACTTCACCGACATGCAGAGGCATCGCATTCCATTCAAGTACTCTGGGCCCGCAGACGACGCGGCAATCTCCCTGGTACAATGTCTCCATTTTTCTGTTACCAGTGTCCTGGCTCCGTGTCGTTGAGGCACCTATCAAAAATGTTTTGAATTTGGCAGAACATAATATGCCTGAAATCTTAATTAATTCTGGTCAACAACTGATGGTATTTTCATGACCTTTTTTGACATACAATATGGTGTAGTACTAATAGGCCATGGTGTCATTTAATGAACACCTGCTATTTGATTAAAATCAGTTTTTAACACTGGCTAATATACTTTGTACCATCCTGACCTAAAATATTGCCTTCTTGGGACGGTGAATGAATTGAAGGGTGCAAGCCCTTGAATGTTATGGAATTGCTTTGCTTTTGGATCATAATCCCTTCCAGACAAAATGATCTGGTATCACCTCAATTAGCATAAAGGTTAGATCATAATGGAATTATACTGGGTATTGGTCAGGAATCAGGATTGACTCGCCACACCATTAATCTCATTCTTGCATTTCACTCAGGCCTTCAGTAAGAAGATGGTTGATGAGCGTAAAGTCTGGCTGACAGCCTTCATGAACACAAGGAGGCAGCGACGGGAACACAACCTGCCAGAGGTACCTACAAAACCTTTTAAATAAACTGCATTTTACATTGTGTACATTGTGCTTGTATAGAGAATGTATGCAAAAATTACAGAATTCTGTAAAAATATGTGAAACAACATGGCAAGAGGTCAACTATTTTCTGTCATCTCCCATTGTCTCTGCACTTTATCCCCCTCAGGATTACCTGTACGGTCAGGCGACCAAGTCTCTCTCGTATAATGACTTTGTCAACAAGGAGCTGGTGCTCTTTTCCAACGCTGACAACGAGAGGTCGATCCCCTGCCTGGTTGATGGTAAGCGATATAGATATAATACTTGACGTGTGCCTGACCTCGTCTGATAATGGTCATTGAGTGGCTTAGAATTGGAGCCTGACCGTTGCCAGATTCTTGGGTCCGATCCCGGGTTTGGAGAGTCTGGGATCATATATTACCAATGTTTTGACTGATATTTTTTTTTATCTTGAAATCAATTTGATAACATTTGGAGAACAATTAACTTAATCACTTAATAATCAAAGAAATTACTGAAAATGAACAAACTCATTTTGATATAGATATAAAACTTCAATATATTAAAATGACAACTTAAAGTATGCGATGAACAAGTAAATACAAAATGCATGCATAAACTGTTACTGAATATTATTTTATTTGAGACACTTGAACACTATCGTACAATACAAACTCAACAAGTTGGCTGAATAATTACAAAAATTCAAATATATCAGCTAAATATATCAGCTAAACTTTATATCGGCCGGGCTCTACTTAGTATTGCTGTATTTGCGGAGTAAAATGCCTGTGCAGAACACAGTATTACACATTTGTTATTGACAACATGTACACTAGGCCTGTCCCTGACTAAGGATTTCTATAGTTGAATCTGATGGGCCAAATGTTGTCCATGTCGACTAATATATATATATATACACACAATTTTGCTATGATTCGACTGAGATTGTTCAGTCAAATCAGTCCGATTCGACTGCCAATCTCTGTCGAATCATGCAAAAAATATGTTATGCAATAGAGGAACATTCCATTTGGGCTGTAGGGGTGCTTAATGTCTGATTTAACATATACTTGCTTGGTTTCTCCCAATAAATCATATACTCGCTTGGTTTCTCCCAATAAATCATGATGTATATCCTATTTTTGGCAAACTATTAGTTGATTAATTTAACAAATTAGGCCAATCTCTCAGTCGAATAATGAAAAAAAGATTGGCAGTTGATCAGTCGACTATTCGAATAATCAAGGTATACGACTAGGATGTACACACTCCATCTACTTCCACTATCTGACCTGTAGCTGCCTGGAATTCACCACCTGGTTACTGACATCGCAGAACTGTACTTATGGTGATGCATGTACTGTGTTTCCTTTTGCGTTATAGGTTTGAAGCCGGGTCAGAGAAAGGTGCTGTTTTCCTGCATGAAGAGGAACGATAAGCGGGAGGTGAAGGTGGCCCAGCTGGCCGGTTCTGTAGCCGAGATGTCGGCCTACCACCACGGCGAGGTGAGCTTTCTCACCAATGTTGTGATGACATGAGCTTTACTGTAAATGGTAAAGAGCGCTTCACAATGTGCATTGCTTTCACCCATTCACACTGCTTTTAGCAATGCATCACATGTTGCTGTTAATATTATGGAACCGTTTATTGTTGGCCAGCTCACTCAATTTTGTAGCCTCTAAATGGGTTTGATTTTGATCGCCATTAATAACCATAATGTGTCCTGCCTCCTTTCAACCCATTAAGTCTTGAGGCCGATTCTACAAATACAAAAAATCTACAAATACAAAAAATCTTCAAAAATAACATCTATTTACAAGCTCGCAGCACGAACTACTGTTCTAAATCCTAAGCTAAACTACTGTTCTAAATCGTAAGAGTTTAAAACTATGTTGCTATTTATATATCTCTCTCTCTAAAATGAAACGGATGCTTTCCTGGTTTTAATGGGTTAATAAATTAACTAAAGGAGGTATATTTATTCACGTTGGGTGTTATGAAAAATCGTGAAGATGACGTGACTAGTTAATTCGACTTAAAAATTCTAGCTACAAATTGCCGGCTGTTGCCACAGTGGCTTGACATGCATTTAAAACGACTACTGTTCAGGATTGGGAGAATTGTGGGCAAAATTGGAAGTAAAATTTAGCTAGAGGGAGATTCAAAACAGTCTGTCTGTAAATGGCAGATGCAATAGTGTCATGGGGGGAAAAATGGCCTACCGTATCAACAGGACCAATAATCACAATCTATTGAAACGGTCATAATTGTTCAGCCCTAATATGATCATCCCAAATATTCTACTAATGTGCTTAATCGTTTCCCCCAGGTCTCTCTGATGATGACCATAGTTGGCTTGGCTCAGGACTTTGTGGGAAGCAACAACTTGAACCTGTTGCAGCCCCAGGGTCAGTTTGGAACAAGGCTCCATGGTGGCAAGGACTCTGCCAGCCCTCGATACATCTTTACCATGCTCAGGTCAGAAGCCCTCATATCTAGGGTTCAATTTATGGGGGTGGGGGGGGGGGTACACAATTTCATTCAAGGTCATTGATATATTTGATTCTTGCTTCTGGTAGACTGTGTCTACGTTTGTTTGATAATATCACAATTTAACAATTGTATTTAAAAATGTATGTCAACCACCAAACTCTCAACGCATTGTGAGCTGGTAGATCTGCCATTTTCTCTTACATGACTTTTGCTATTACATGACTGATCTACTGCTCATTTAATGTAACTTGAGCTACATTCTATGTATCACCGATGCTATACAAATAAAGTGTGGTGACGGTGGAAGCATCATCTTTGCCCCTCTCTCCCCTACAGCACTCTGACCCGTCTCGTCTTCCCCCCTGTGGACGACAACTTGCTCAAGAACAACTATGACGACAATCAGCGCGTGGAGCCGGAATGGTACATACCCATTATCCCCCTCGTGCTGGTTAACGGAGCCGAGGGCATTGGCACCGGCTGGTCCTGCAAGATCCCCAACTACGACATCAGGGAGATTGTCAGCAACGTTCACCGTATGCTGAACGAAGAAGAGCCACTGCCCATGGTAAGGAGTTGCCTAGACCCCCCCAGGACAGATCCTTACCCTAATGTTAACCAAACCCTACCTAAACTTCTATTCCTAGACTTATTGCCATCTAGCACTAATGATCGATAGAGGGAAATGGGTGTACTACCCGTTTAAGACAAATGGCGGTAACTATTTTTTTTAAGAAAGAAAATTATCAAATGATACAAAATAATACACTACGTTGGCAGGCCAGGAGAAGGAGATGTTCTCATTTCCACTACTCCTTTGTAGGGCTTTACATCCTATTGCCCTGTCACATCGCACTTGATGTGAGATCCCGTTTGTCATTATGTCGCCAAGATATTCCTCTGCCGCTACAGTACTCGAAAAGTAAATGATTATTTAAGGAAACCATTGCACTTGCTTCCTTGCACAACTGGAGTCCCTTTTAAAAAATTTTATATTTAAGGTCCACCAGAAAGACCTAGACAGTAAGTATTTGCTTTGCTCTCCTCCCTGCAGCTTCCCAACTACAAGGGTTTCAAGGGGACCATTGATCATTTGAATGAGAACCATTACATGAACAATGGAGAAGTGGCCATCATCGATTCGACTACCATCGAAATCTCTGAATTGCCGGTCAAAACATGGACTCAGGTTAGACTGCCCTTGGGCCCCTCACTATTGTCCCTATATTAACCCATTAAGACCTGAGGCGATTCTTAAAAATGTTTCTCTAAATCCTAACAGTTTTTTGAGAAAAATAAATAAAACTAAAATCAAGATTTTTCAAAAATAGCAGATCTACGAGCTTGTATATCTGCTATTTTTGAATAGTCAAAGAAATCTAAAGTGATACAGATGCGTTTCAGGTCTAAATGGGTTAATAAATGCATTTGATTTGGCTGCGTTCATCAGTACTTATATCTGTCCTTATTCCGCTGCCATTTTGGTCTTAACATCTGCTTTCTAGACCTACAAGGAGAATGTGTTGGAGCCCATGTTGAACGGCACAGAGAAGATTCCCGCCTTGATCACAGACTACAGGGAGTACCACACTGACACAACTGTGCGGTTTGTGGTCAAGATGACGGAGGAGAAGTTGATGGAGGCGGAGGCTGCTGGCCTCCATAAGGTCTTCAAACTGCAGTGCCCGCTCACCTGCAACTCCATGGTAAGGACTATCTGAAGCGCACCTTATTTTATGCTTTGTAACTTAATAACTGCTCCAATGTAGTTATTTAGTCACAAGCCCTAGTTAATACTATTCATTGGTTAAATATTCATAAAATTGTGTATGTGATGCGACTCATTGTGAGCTTGTAGATCAGGTCGTTTTTGCAACTTTTGGTGACACTCTCAAAAACCAAGTATAAAATAGGGCAGTAATGTATGGGGGGGGGATACAAATATAATCTAATTATAAAATATGGAGATAAAGGTTTCTGCCGACAGTGACAATTATTTTCTAACAAGCACCTCCTGCTGTCCCCTTTAGGTGCTGTTCGATCACGTTGCCAGCCTGAAGAAGTACGACTCGGTGATCGAGATCATGAAGTCCTTCTACGAACTTAGGATGAAGTACTATGGGCTCAGGAAGGAATGGCTGCTGGGCATGTTGGGGGCAGAGAGTGCAAAGCTCACTAACCAGGCCCGCTTCATCCTGGAGAAGGTTGAAGGCACCCTGGTCATTGGTGAGTAGCGGCATGCCACCTGTACATTTGTTTATGAAGGCTCCAGCAATACCAGGTAAAATTTTAACAGAATGAAGTTTAGTTCTTCTTTAGTGCAGCCTTTTCCACACTCTCACCCCTGTGGTCATTGTACGCTATTTACCCCGTGTTTGTACCCGGGTATGCTGAAGTTGTGCTGCCACAAACAAATTTCCTCATTGACAAAGCCCTGAACTTGCATACAATTTGACAAAATGACCTTCTTGCAAGAAAGAAATGCAAGAAAAAGCAAATGGCCTTTTCACACCCCTGAATGAGCATTTATGAATGCATACGTTTGGTTCGTTTGTTCCATGATTGCAAATTCTGCAATGTGAAATTAAATCCTCTTTGCGCCTCCAGAGAACAAGCCAAAGAAGGAGCTGATCCGCATGCTGCAGGAGATGGGCTTCGACTCGGACCCGGTCAAGGCTTGGAAAGACAGCCAAGAAAAGGTGTGTGGGGGGGAGGGGGTGGCTCTCAGCAGTGTTCATAATTAAGAATGCGGTACGTTAACTACATGAACCTTGCGTAACTATTCTGTGTAACTATTCTGGCGATGTGGTGAAAATAGCAGCTCAACAAGCTTGTGACACGTTTTGGTCGAAGAGCTTTGCCTCTGAGATGATAGAGGAAGAGAAAAGTCAAAATAACTCAAATCTTTACTTAAGAACAGTACTTGAGTAAATGTACTTAGTTACTTTACACCACTGTTCTTTAAATCTAATTATTTTGCTGGAAAAATTCTGGCACTGTAGTGAAAACATGGCTTAACACATCGGGTGCCATTGTTTTATTAAAACGGATTACTTTGAGTGCCAGAGACCTCACCGTTTGTAACTGTGCTGTTTATAGCTGTGGACTCCACGGCGAGCACCCACACGTAAACAATGGATGTGTGCACGATGATCGATGGTCCTGGCTAACGCCTGGAACAATAACCTCTCACGCAAGTTGCCATTACGGAGTAATCGCCCATCGAAAATTACTTGTTTTCCCCAATGTAAAAAAATTCGGAGCTGCAGAGGTTTTCACCAAGGAGAACGGGAGTGGACGGGAGCCATGTTTTTTGGCACGGTGATCCATCTGTCCCTTCCTTCTCAGAGTCACCGTGGGTGATTCCAGAGCTGCGCTAGCCCCCCCCCCTTGTTGAAAAAAACAAAGGTTTTTACTGTGTTCGGCACCTATGCGCTACTCTTTGAAAACACGTTTTTTACCGTGTTTGGCACCCGCTGTGTTAACTCTTTGACTGCGGACGACGCGATAACGCGTCAAGTGCTACTTTGTCCAGTTGGCCGTCGACGCGCTCGACGCGCTGGACGCGCGTTCATTGTTTAATCTCTGATTGCGCTATGCTGCTTAATATTCAATGTTATTCTCAAGTTCCACTTACTTCACGGACATCTGCATCCGGTTTCATGACCTGGATTCCGTTTCCGGTTTTTGATTCTTTTCCCCAGTCATTTTCGTCCAAAATAGGTAAATAAACGGTCTTTCACACGGTATGACGGACAAACGGACAGTTTCTCTTCTATAATCTATGGTCTGGGTGACGATCAGTCATCGCCGTCGTATATCACAACGTAATTTTCGCCGATCAAAACAATGGGGGGGACGTCACATCCGTTTTCATGTTTTTCCTTGTCTAATCTATGAAGAAGGGTGAGAGAGACCCAACGACATGATCAAAGCTGTCATGTGCTGCGCTCTAGTGGCGGATTTGTGCTGGGTCTTTACATTATGTGTCCTTAAATTATTTTCATGAGAAAAATTCAAAATATAAAAATAAAAAAACACGAAAATTGCTGGCACTGGGGGAGTACTTTATGAAAATACTCTGGCAGTCAAAGAGTTAAGAGATGGTAAGCATTACCATAACCACACAATTACCACACACATTACCAGGTATTGTTTAACTTCAAATTGAACTATTCTACTTAACACATCAGGTGCCAGCATTTTTTCATAACAACTTACGTTGGGTGCCAGCATTCTCCCCATTGACTGCGCTTTGCTGTTTAAAGCTCTAGACTCCACGAGGAGCAAATCCATGTAAAAAAAAACATCCATTCATGTTGCGCGATGACCCTGGCTACAGCCTGGAACGATAACATTTCACTCGCGAGTTACAATGGGGGGGGATCGCGCATCGCGCATGACCGGTTTTCCCCACCGGAAACAGATTCGGAGATATAGGTGTTTTAAAGAAGGAAATAGACAGGAAGTGGATGGCAGCCATGTTTTTTTTTCCGGTGATCTATCTGGCCTATCCTTCTCAAGATCACAATGGGTACTCCCAGAGCTGCTCTAGCCCCGCCCGTGTGGAGAAAAACGAAAAAAACAAAAAGACATATTTCACGGTCTGGACCGTGTTCGGCACCGGACCGCTACTCTGCGCAAACACGGTTCAGACCGTGTTTGGCACCCGATGTGTTAAAATGGTTTATTGTGGCTCTGTCAATAATTTAAGTAGCTATTCTTCATAATAATAAAAAAAAGTATACTGTAGCAGTGACTGAGACAACAGACTGAAAAACAATGCTGTATAACTGAATGCGAGTGCATGTGCGTCTGCAACTGGTTGCGGCCCACATCAAGTCCCCTTTTGACCAATGTGGCCCGCACCCCAAAATGACTTTGACACGCCTGGTGTAGAGGGAAGAAAGGAGGAGCAAAACCCTGGGGGACACCATCAAAGTATATAGGGTTTAAGTGGTTGAATACCAGCTTCTAGTAGAACGAAAATAAATCAGAATCTTAATTAAATGTTTATTTTGTTCTTTTCCCACTCAAAATATGCAGGATGAAGTGGACGATGGTGAGGAAGATGAGGAGAAGCAGCAGGAAGACAAGAATGCCCCGGACTACAACTACCTGCTGAACATGCCCATGTGGTACCTCACCAAAGAAAAGAAAGAGGAGCTGTGTAAGCAGAGGGACGCCAAGGTAATTAACAGTGACCTTCATTGAAATTACTGTTCTGAGCAGGTCATAATAGGCAAACATTCACCCAAAGAACGACACGCACGGATACTGCTCATCACTTTGCTATTGTTGCTCAGTCGCTTGTTTCTTTTTTCTTTTTATTATTATTAATTATGTTTTATTCATGTCTACAGAGATAAAGGGGGAAAAAAGCTAAAGGGAATACAAATGTACCTCTGTAACTATGTACTTATAATTTTCCCAAATAAAAAAATAGGCGAACATTCTGCTAAAATGGCAGATCCACATGTTCACAATGCGTTGCATGCATTGTAAGCTTGTAGACCTGCTATTTTCGATGAAGACATGTTCATTTGGCTAATTTCCGTTGACAAAATGTCATTTGTTATTTTGTGCTTGTCATTTAATCTGCATGGTCAGCTGAATAGAATAGGGTGGTTCATTGATGTTTCAGTGTGTAATGGCTCCTTCTCCTGTCTGCTCAAATCCTTGTCCTGCAGATAACCGAGCTGAATGTCCTAAAGAACAAGAGTCCTAAAGACCTGTGGAAGGCGGACCTGGCAGCTTTCACCGAGGAATTGGAGGTAACTGACTTGTACCTATTGCTCTTAAACGCAATGGACCGGAACCCATTTGTATGGGTAAATATCCATCTTTCTTTACATTGGCTACAACTTCCATTATTTAAAAAGAAAATTCTAAAGAATTTCCAAAAAGTGAAAATTGCAGATCTAGAAGCTCACAGTGCATTGCAACACGACTCGTCGGGAGCTTATAGAGTGCCTTTTGTCACTATTCTTTAGGTAGGTTTTGATCCCGGGAAGATGCCACCGATGCATAATTCTTCTCTACAAGAGCTGTTAAACCAGCACACGATACACGTGTCTGCGATTAATAATAAATAAAAAACTGTAAATCTACTGTACACAGCAGCAAATTGTTGGCTATCAGCAGATCAGGGCGCTGCTCCGCAAACTGTGAATGATCCAAGCACCACCGAAGAGTACACCCTGAAATCACGTGACCACAAAAAAATCCATGTTGCCAATCGCAAGTCCCTCCTGTTGCATCTGACATTAACCGGGTTCCTGTTATTTACTTGTCCTGCCCTCTTCTATGTAGCGTCTGGAGGCGCAGGAAAAGTTGGACGCTGTCATGCCCGCAGCCAAGGGTAAGGGCGGCAAGGGGAAAGTGCCAAAGGTGAAGCAAGAGTGCCTGCCCACACCACAGGGTCGCCGTGTTATCCCGCGCATTACCAGCGCCATGAAGGATGAAGCCCTCCGGAAGGCCGCTGTCAATAAAGGAGAGGGGCCCAAAGGGCGCCCAAAGAAAGTCAAGGTGTGTGTCATTTGGTCAAGCAACTTTTTTTTTAAATTACGGTATTGGAAGGCTTGTTTCTTCACTGAATTATTTCTGTTTATTTTGTAACTACAGGTGCTGTGAAAAAGTATTTGCCCGCTCTTGATTTGAAAATGTTCTGCATTCACACTTAAATGTGAATGCCCAATGGCATTAAACAGGCAGTTCATACTCAAACTCTCCAATGTGGCTTAATTAAAGCAATTCTGCAATGAAGAGTGGGCCAAAATTCCTTTTACTCAGGTTATCTTTGTCTAAATTTGTTATTTTTTATCTGAAACATTTAAGTGTGACAAATACGCACGCAAGAAATCAAGAAGGGAGCAATTACTTTTTCATGGCACTGTATTTGATACGTTTCTCATATTTTCAGAGCGAGGATTTAGTGATGAAGATGGAGTTTGGAGAAGATGACGAGAACGAGGGGTTAGGTCTGGCAGAACGGCTGAAAAAGAAGACCAAGGCCGCCCCTAAGGAGAAAGGTGATATAGCCAGTAGACAGAGATGCTGTTGTATTATACAGTCACTTAGGTTTTTTTCAATCGACATCATGGTGTTCATTATTTTTGAACAGTTGGGGTGGGGAAACTTTGTCATGCCTAAAATGGGGACACCCGGTTGACGGTGGTTAAAATGATTGACAGATAAATCGTCATATAGGGTTAGATGATAAATGGATACAAATAACATACAGTTATAAACTATAAAGAATACATCACATGGATGCACCTGGGACGTATCATCAGTGTTGTAGCCTGGGGTCATAGGGTGTTTTGGGTCTCGCAACATACACCCTCGCCCAGGTGACCCAGCCGGGGTTGATCAATCCCCAACTTACATCCCAGGTAGCTACCCACGGTCAGTCCTATTGGGAAAGACGGGGCCAATCAGTCCGCTTCTCCGGAACTACTCTGCCGGAACTCGGAGGAGGCTCTGGCACGTGGAGGGACTAGGCTCTGTGGGTGGCCTCCTGGCCGGGCTCCTCCTTCGTCTCACCAGGTCCAGGACCTGAGCGCTGTACCAGATCCTCTGCACCATCCCGATCCAAACATTTCCTTCAGGCGTGATGGTTCCTTGGGCCGATACCACTCCATTGGGCCGTCTAATGGTATTAGCACCACTTGCGGTTAGCTTGAATGGCCCTCCTAAAGGCCTCACCGTGGGTTTGTTGGGCTTCTTCCTCACGGAAGACACAGGCTGGGGCGCTAACCCATACTGCTCCCGGTATACCGTCTACATTCCGGCTGTCACCCGTCTCTCCGGTGGTCACCAAACTATTCCTGGTTGTCACGTAGTCTAATTCCTATGAGCCACTATAAATAGAGTCACTAACTATAAAAAATACATCACATGGATGCACCTGGGACGTATCATCATTGTTGTAGCCTGGGTTCATAGGCTGTTTCGGGTCACGCAAAATACACCCTCGCCCAGGTGACCCAGCCGGGGTTGATCAAGCCCCAACTTACATCCCAGGTAGCTACCCACGGTCAGTCCAGTAATTAAATTGCACCACAATATGGCTTAGTTGCATACCCTGACCAGTTTTCCAATTGTTCTTCTCAACTATTTGAATTTTATATTTTTCTTCCCACCTATTTGAATTGATTAAGTTCGTTTTATTTAAGGTTTCTTGTTACTACTTGTGTACCAGTTTCTCCAGGAGGATCGAAGACGGGCAAGCAAACCACCCTGCAGTTCAAGCCTATGGAACAGAAGACCATGAAAACCTCACCGTCTGACTCTGGATCAGACGTCGAAATGGAGACGGATGATGTGGTGGTGCCCAGGGCCAAGGTCGAACGCAAAACCAAAGGTGAGACCATTAACATAAGTCTTAATTTATGGTGGGTGGGGTGAGGCAGCTTTCTTTTTTTTGCCGACATGTTGCAGTACTCACACGGTGTCATCCTCAATTGATCACCTAGCTTAACTACTTAAACCGATATACTTCCTTTGAAATGGGTCCCCCAGGGGCTATACTTGGTCCCATACTTTCCCCGCGCTACACCAAATCTCTTCTGCAAAAATAGGCAATCTACAAGCTCACAACACATCGCAAACACATTATGAGCTTTAGATCGCCTATTTTTGCAGAATGTTCACCTATTTAAGTGTAATGTGTGCCTACTTATGATTATGAATGGGGACGCTAGGTTTCATGAGGAAGTGTTTATTTATGTGAAGATTTCAATATCATCTCTGGGGCAACACAAAATGTAATGAAAATCGTGACTTGCTGCGGCCGTCGGTGACCTTATCTAAGCTGCTGGTTAAAGATAATCACATCAAGCATGTCAGGACATTGAAACATAAACACTGAGTCTCATTTCCTGAGGCTAATTGCCTTAACTTCTGTTTGTGCTTGACATTGTGATTACTGACAAATCATGGAGATGATTGCATATCCTATGTCAGTAAATTGATCAATTGTAGTGGTGGCCCTGTAACAAAACAATCTCATGTAGTTATCATTTCTTGCCTTGCTACTCTACCTTACTTTCTCATGCAGCATGCAGTATGTAAATATTTCCTCTGAAATTGACTAACCTTGCATGATGACCTTGTTGTTGAGGGTGTTGCCATGCTTTTGAATAGACCTTCTGTATAAGGTGCCAACTGCCAGCACAAACTGATCCAAACATGGCGTCATAACTACAAACTGGTTCAAGGCAAATATTTAGTACTATAATGTACATCTATTTTATTGAAGATATGAGAATTAAATTGTTTATATTGTTAGGATGCATTTCAACAATGCAAGGGCAAATTCATTGCAATCTTTTTAATTGCCAAAATGAGATCCATTACTGAATTGTGAAATTGATGATTTGGTGTCTGATTAGGGTGACTTTTCTCGATGTCTGGTTAACTTTAGGGAAAAGTCGGCCTAATCAATGTTGAACGTTTGTGAGATGACTCAAAATCTGAATCACCCATGACAAGCACACAGGAAACATTAACGCAACCACTGTTACCTGCTCCACAAAGGCACAATCAAGTACACCATATCCGGCAGCGAGGATGAGGACGATGACGATGACTTTGTGGTGGCCAAAGCTCCACAAAGGAAAGCAGTCATCAGTGACGACAGTTTCGCAGTGGATGCCAGCGACATCTCAGATAGCGAAGTGGCCTCCCCCTCCCCAGCACCTAAAGCCCCCACGGCCACGTAAGTGTGAACACGAGGCTACAACATATGATGGGGAGCAGAGTTTGCACCGGAGACTAATATGCAGCAGTCCCTTGTTTATGGAGGGTGTATTCATTGTATTTTGTCTGCGTCTACAGCAGTGAGGTCAAAGGTTAATAACTTCCACATGTATTTGTCCATGATGTCAGCAATGTTCTATAGTCTTATAGTCCTGGAGAAACTTAACTTAATCCAGGGTCCCCACGGTCATGAAATTCCTGGAAATATTTTGAAATAAAAATTTAAAAAATCCAGTACTGGAAAAGGTTTGAAATTGATCAAAGGTCCTGGAATTTATCAAGGGTCCTGGAAAAATATTTGGCTATGCATTGTTTTTGGCTATTGATTTTTTTTAATACAAAACATTTTCATAAACATGTATAACATTACACAAAATATGTAACATAAGTAGTTTTTCGCCGAACGGGCTGTGTAACACCCCATCCGCACTGCCAGCGATGCGACGTGACGTGAAGCGAGCGGGCGATGAAATCTCATTAAAATACATGTTTTTTAATGAGACCGTCCTGACCTACCGCGAGCGACAACGAACCGTGCAACGACGTCGTCCACCCCTCCTATTTTCGCTCGCAGGGTCACTATGCCCTAATTTTGCACGAAATGTTGAATGAAATTGTACTATTTTATATTCTATGCTTTATTTTTGCTACACTGCCTATCTTTGGGCATTGTACATAGGAGTAAGAGACACATTATTGCGCTGAATGATTGTTTTATAGGCCTGGAAATTGGGCTAAATATTCTGGAAAAGTTTTGGAAAAGTTTTGGAAATTCATTGCTAAAAATGTGTGGGGACCCTGTTAATCACCTTAACCCTGGGGTCCCAATTTTGGCAATGTCCTTATAGGCTTGGGGAAAGAAATGTGAACATTTTCAAACTTATTTCAATAATGGCTGATCTACAAGCTCACAATGCATTGTGATATTTTTGAAATGCAGACAGTAATTTAGAAAAAGAAAATGGTGGTAAATGGCTTGGTGGTTATAAAAGTTAATTAAGGAGTTAATCCTCAGTCTGACTTTTTTGCACAGGAACAAAGGGGTGACGAGCAAAACGGGAAAATCCAGCTGTAAGTATTTTTTTCATATGATGCCCTATGAAGCGGAGTATGAGAATTGTTGGGCCTTGAAACTTGACTAATGTGGTGGTTTTGTTTTCTCCCCAGCCCAGTCTGATGAGGGACCTGTCATGAAGCCCCCGGCTAAGCCCAAGGCAGCACCAAAGGCCAAAGAGTCGGCACCCAAGAAACCTGCTGCTGCCACCAAGAAACCAGCTGTTCCCAAAACGAAGTCTGCAGGTAGGACTGTGCGGTTATTCCAATATTTATTGTGTGTGTGTATATGTATGTGTGGATTACACACATCCCTGGGTATGGACTAGTATTATAAAGAATTGGTGTGTGTGCAATCACATCTTGATATAGTTATTTGATTAAATGCTGTTACCAATAACTATTGTCACAGTTTGTAGTAGTAAAATCTGTAATGATTTCCCTGACCTTTTACATGTTACCTGGCCTTCCTCATATCCTTCCCTCATCAGATGCTTAAGGCTGTTACCACATACAGATCCTTCAAAAACTTTGAATATAATGGAAAAGGTTAATTTTCTTCCCTAACATAATTCAGAGGTTAATTTTCACATTTATTTTTTAACTTTCATATATTCTAGATTCATGGTGCATAAAGTGAAATATAAAACATTTTTTGTTTTAATCTAGCTGATTATGGCCTACAGCTCATGAAAATCTAAAATGCATATCTTAAAATATTAAGTACAGAGTCAACACAGCCATCTATCAGGATAATTTAGAGCACATTTTGAATACATCTTAAATATTTCACTTTATGCGCAATGAATCTAGAATATATGAATTATATTTTGAATTTTATTACGGAAGAAAATGAACTTTTCCACGATATTGAAATTGCATTATAGCTTCATCTTTTGATTTGGTTTATTAGAATTTAAAAAAGAAGCTGGCCTAGCAGTCCAGGCACCTAGGCTCTAAAGTAGCCCATCGCGGGTTTGAGTTCCGAGCCCGACAATCTTTACTGCATGTCTCCCCCATCTCTCTCCTTGTTCCCTGTCCATCTACACTGTAAACTAGCAAGTAAAGGCAGAAAAGCCCCCCAAAAAATCTAAAAAGATCGCAGGTCTGCTTGGGTCTGCCCAAATATGGCACATAATGATGGACCACACTGACTCAAATGGGGCTCCAAATAGGTTAAAGTGCATGAACTCTGACTTCCACTTTATACTCCACACTGATTGTGGTATGAATAAAAAGCAAATAATTTAGGCTAAAAGCCAAACCAGATTTAGGATTTAGGTTCTAAGTCCAAACAAACAAAGCTTTACAGCTGTGAACTGGCTTGGCTCTAGTTTCGTGTAGTCATCATAGTGAGGCATAGTCCTAACTATCTGCAATAATTTATTTTAACTACAATGTGTACTTTTCATTTATACATAAACTTTAAAACTAATTTCTCCCCAGATGCCAAGCAACCGTCCATTCTAGATGCTCTATCCAAACCAAAGCCTGTTGCCAAGAAAGTTACTAAGACATCGGCCGCTAAGTTTGACTCCAGCGACTCTGAGGGAGAGGCAAAGAAGAAATCAAAGCCTATTGCCAAGAAAGCCACCAAGACTATTGCTTCGTTTGACTCCAGCGACTCTGAGGGAGAGGCAAAGAAGAAATCAAAGCCTATTGCCAAGAAAGCCACCAAGACGATTGCTTCGTTTGACTCCAGCGACTCAGAGGGAGAGGCTAAGAAGAAATCAAAGCCTATTGCCAAGAAAGCCACCAAGACGATCGCTTCGTTTGATTCCAGCGACTCTGAGGGAGAGGCTAAAGCCCCAGCAGCCAAGGGGAAGCCTGCCCTCAAAAGGAAGGCTGTGGAAGACGACAGTGACGATAGTGACAGAAGCTCAGACAACCTCATGGCCCGTCTCAAGGGCAAAACAACCACGGCTGCCTCCAAGGTCAGTTAAGTGACTTTAGACGTTACACTTGTGGTTTGTTGACAGAGGAAAGGAATTTTGTTTTGGGTGTTTTACTTGGCCAGGCAGTTTTTGGTTTCCTCTCGCAGAGTGTATAATTGTATGATGACAAGCACAGCTTTCAGGGCTGTATGATAGTTTTTGTGAAATGCATATTTTAATAACTTGTGCGTCTCCTGTGTCCTTAAAGAAAACCAAGAAGTGGGATGAGGATGACAGCTTCCAAATTTCAGACGAGGAAGCTAAGGCTCCTGTAGCACAGAGGGAAAAGCCGTCCCGTGCCAAGAAACCTGTCGCATACACCGTGGACTCGGACAGTGATGACTACAGTGACTGAGTTGATAAACTAACTTTAAGACCCAATGTGGTCAGTTTGTATGTTTTGCTTTGAAACTTTTAGTTACTGGCCTCTAAAACATAAAGCACATGTAAAATCGTTCTTATTTGAGGATGGTTAAGATTAACAACAGACTAAATTAATCGGTTATAAGAAGAAAAAGAATATAGACTGGTTAAAAATACAACTTGTTAAGGTAGAAATGTATTTCATGTTTCCCTTTTTATAAATGTTTCATTTCATGTGTTCTCTTTTAGAAATGCTGCATTTCCTGTTTCTTTCTTAGAAATGTTGCATTTCTGTTTCTCTTGTCTCTTGTTGTCTTTTAATGTAAATACTTGAATGGCTGTTTGTTTTATACCTTTTTGTCGAATAAAGTTTGATATTACATTTTCTTTGTGCTGTGATCATTATTCTGAGCTACCTACTGTTCTTTGCTTGTGTGCTGGCATGATCTTGTGTCGAATAGACCTGTACTATGCACTGCTGCAATAGAAACAGGTGTGTCCTTTTATTTAAATTAGATGTCTTGGGGAGGAGCTTTATGCCAATGCTGAGTGTTTCAAATGAAACAGTGAACTTGTCATTTGGGAAGCACAATCTGAGTAAGTAAGACTTTATTAGGATTAAAGATGTTTTAAGTCAAATTGCTCTTAAAGAACCCATATTGGCATATTTGACTCCTTGTCCTGTTTTGTAACGGTGGTTTTTCTTTCCCTTTGGATTTTGTCAAAACAATATAGACTTATAAATCAAATTTGAGCATGAGACAAAACAAAACATTTACAGTAGGTTTGGTATGGGGAAATTTAACTGGCTGAGTATCAATTCTTAGCTGGGAGGCAATTAAACCAGTTTGATGTTTGGTTATTATTGAAACTACAAGAAGTTAACGTTTTCCCTCATTTAATACAACTCGCAACTTTTTTTTTAATTGTGTGGTCTACACTAGTATTTGAGGTTATTTATTTCATGCTGGGGTGTTCCTGTGTTGGACCTTGTGGTCTTGAAGATTGGTCTTCTTGCATGTACAGCTTATGATTGAGATCCTTCCTGTCATTAGGGAAGCTCTTTCAAGTGCTCATCAAGAGCTTGCTCGTCTAAAGTAAACTTGAGTTCTGTTTGGGACCCTTGATAGCCGCCCATTAGGAACGTAACAGGAATTTCCTGACCCGCCTCCGCCCTATAAATCATTACTGAGCCCTAAACCCTGTGGCCTTTTGTAGTGAACTATGAGGATAAGTCAAGCAAGCTGGCATAGATCTTGTTATCAAACTGTGGATTAATACAATGTGGGGGTAGGCTACTTTCTTTTTTTTTGTCTTGTAATGTTTAGTTTTCAGTTTAGATGAGGGAAACACCCACTAGGGAGAACACATTTTTTTTGAATTCTTCAGTAGGATTTGCTTACTTTGTTTTGATTTCATAAGGTACATACAATATCCACGACCTGAATATGTTTTAAAAATATTGCCACTGATGACTCAGTGGTGGGTATGTGTGTGTGGTTTAGTCTGAGTGTTAAGTAGCTCAGCAGGCTGGTTGAACCACTATCCACCACTAATATAATAGGCTTAGTATCAAGTATCAACTTGTTGAGCTATAGACTGGATGAAACTTTTGCGATCATGTTTTTACAGTGTTGATCAAATGTGAGGCAGGTCACATTTTATAATCTCAGACATTAAGCAATGCTTTTTTCAGGTGTTACCGTGTTACTATCTTGTTCTCCATCAAATTCTTTGTGCTCTCGCTTTAAAATCACATGCCGTCTCTATAACACACCCCATGAGCTAGAGATGTTTTAGCAGAGATTACCAATCAGGATTTGGGACTGAATCACTACATGGTATGTAAAAAGAAAGTTCAAGTTTATACTGTATGTAGTACACAGAAATAGATTGCTTGTGTTTAAGTTCAGAAAGACAGTGACACTTTATTTCATATTTAAAGGAGCACTTTGCACATTTTCAACCTTATCTTCATATAATTGGTCCTCACGAATGCTCATAAGATGGCACCATTTCCGTCTACTTGCTCGGTGTCTCAGAGATGGGCTTCGGATAGTTCACAAACCTGCCTATCATGACATCGGTTGGGATTCCAAGCTAATAGAAACTACAGCATTTGTCTTCATGAAAAGTTAGCATGCTGGAATAGAAGCCATTGTTCTATAATCAATAAGAATGCACTTTTTTAAATTGTTTTAATTGTTTGAAATAAACCACTGAAATTTCTGGTAAGGTATTGTCCATAATCATAATGATTAGACCTATTTCATTCTGTTATCAGCTTAACCCAGTTGAGTGCTTTTCAAGTGAGCAGTTAGGGGTCAAGTGTTTTGCTCGGGGATACCTCGACACATTGCCAAGGAATCAAACCTGGGACCTTCTGCTTCCCAGGTGGGCTCTCTACACATTCAGCTATGGCACACAGCCCACCTCTCGTTTTTTTGTTTTTGTTTTTACTACTACTTTCAAATACTCATTATTTTGTCCCTAGAAATGGAGCAAGTTCAAGTTGAGAAAGAAAGAGAAACTATTTCAGATTTAAGGTTATTGCCCTCAGTATTTATTGGGTTGTGTTGCTTCAATCAAGTGACTCCTTGTTGTATCATCATTTTCACTTTGATCTTTTCTTCTTTCAGGACTTCCCTCCATTTTCTTCACATAAAACAATTAAGAACCAGCCTTTGACCTGTCACAAAACAATTAAAGACAAGCCGTTGACCTGCAGATCCATTTGTTTCGGTTTTAATATTCCTTGGACTACAGACACTGTCCCTCTGACTCATCATTGTATTTGAAAATGAATTAAGGTGCAGGAGTCGATGACTTGACGCTGATAAACACCTGGTGGATTAACACCACAGAGATCCAGGAGAACAGCCCAGGGATCCAGGTGATACCATCATGGGTGAGTGGGGCTTTCTCAGCAGTCTCTTCGATAACCTCCAGGCCCATTCACCACTGCTGGGACGCTTCTGGCTCTTCCTCATGCTGGTTTTCAGGATGCTCATCCTGGGCACCGTCGCCAGTGACCTGTTTGAGGACGAGCAGGCAGAGTTTGCATGCAACACCCTCCAGCCGGGCTGCAAGCAGGTGTGCTATGACGAGGCCTTCCCCATTTCCCAGTACCGCTTCTGGGTGTTCCACATTGTCCTCATCGCCACACCCTCCCTGCTTTTCCTCATGTATGCCATGCACCACCACAACAAGCAGAAGATCGGCCCCTGCTTCATCCAGGTGAGCCAGGGTTACAGAGATCTGAGGAGGCTCTACCTGGTGAACGTGGCCTTTCGCTTGTTGGCTGAAGTAGGAGTCCTGGTGGGACAGTGGTGGCTCTATGGCTTCAAGGTGGAGGCCCAGTTCCCCTGCAGTCGCTTCCCCTGCCCATACACCGTGGACTGCTTCACCTCCCGCCCCGCAGAGAAAACGGTATTCCTCTGCTTCTATTTTGGTGTAGGGGTGCTGTCGGCCATGTCCAGCTTCGTAGAGCTTATCTATGCTTCCTTGAAGTGGTTCTGTCCGAGCCAGAGGCATTCGCCTTCGGAGGAGCACCCTTGTGCCTGCCAGAACCTTCACAACATAAAGGAGGAGGAGGAGGACACAGAGAAGGGAGGCAAGTCACCAAGAGTAGCAGCATCAGAGAGTGTACCTGGCAGTGTGCGGCAAAAGGGAGGTTCTGTGAGGAGCGGTCCCAGCAGGAAGTCGTCCAGCATCGGCCGTAAGAGCTGCAAATACCCTAGCAGCCGCATGCTTATGGTGTGAAAAGGGTTTGTTTCAGACCTGCTACCTTCAAACATCACACCTGATGGGGTTTACAGATGAGATTCTTGCTCTGACAAGCTAATTGATGGCATGGAAACTTTGAGTGTGGAATAGAAATTGTGCTTTTATTTTATTTGAGAACATGTATTGAGGTGTATTTTCTATATTGAACAATTAAGTAACAAGTATTGCCAAAGTGGTGATAGGGCATTTTGAAATGAGACTTTGCACTAAGTTTGTTTTTAAATTACATCTATTGTAATAGAGAGAAAAAGGTAATTTACCGTAGGCCTGACATAGAATGTTAGTTCACTTCTGTTAGTTCTCTTCTAGGGTGGCTTCCTGTAACCACTTTCAGAAAATGCCTAGGTTTGGTAAAGGTTATCATAGTTTTACATTTTTTCTTTAGTTTTTCTTTTGACTATGAGTTCGATTTCAGTTTTGTTTTAAATAGTTTTTAAAGCAGGTTTGCTAGTTTAATTTAGTTTTTATTTTGTGAAAAGGCTTAGTTTAGTTTTAGAGTAAGTTTTAGTTCTATGATTTTAGTTTTTCAAACACGATACGTGTGTTTCTGCAAAGAGTATTGGAAAAACATGAAATTACTGTTCCACTGAAGTGTGAATTGAAGATAATCAGACACCAAATTATACATTTATGTTGATATCACATCTCATATCACACATAATTGTTGTTTTGCACATACAGTAGCAATCGTTTCTTCCAACATGGGGGATAAATGGGCATTCTGATACCTGATTTATATTTAGATGCGCACCACTGTCGAGCACCAACAATAGGCGATCTGCAAGCTCACAACGTGCTGGACACATTGTGAGCTTGTAGGTCGGCTCTTTGCGACACCAGAACTTAAGTATGAATCACCCTTAATAACCACTTAACCACATAAACCCTAGTGTCCCTATTCTTCTGGGGGTAAAGTCAAACATTCTGCAAAAATAGAAGATCTATAAGATCACAAGGTGTCACATTGCAACACGTGAGCTTGTAGATCAGCTATTTTTGGCGAAGATATTCTGTTTAGAGGGGAAAAGGGTATAGAAACCTGGGGGACCCCGGTCAAGAAGCTTCATAGGGTTTAAGTGGTTATGCTCTATATACTTCATCGTACGATGAATAGCAAAAACAGAACGATCTACAAGCTCACATCAGCGTTGTGAGCATGTAGATCTGCTATTTTCACTACTGTCTTGTATTTAAAATGTTTTTGAGTCATTTATTTTAAATCCTTTGAATATCCTTGTCTATGATGACTTGACCAAAATAGGGACGCCAGGGTTAATGTGGTTATAAGCATTATGTGAAAGGCCTCTTGATTCATGTCATTGTCTGATTTTAAAAACGGCCAACACTTGTCCTACAAAAAAGGAAACTGCTTCTCAGACTCTGAGCTCTTGGAGTCAGGAAACAAGTTAATTACTGCAAGTCATAACATGGCATGTTGCAATGATCAAAATGGATGCTCTCACACAACAGTAAACAAGACCTGATTGTCTGACATTTCATCACGCAAAACCTCATTGAACCTTACTTGATTGCTGAACTGCTATATACTTTTTGTATTGTTTTAAGGACAATTTACAGTGAGTCCTCATGTGTTTTATTAGACCATGTAGAATTATAATGAGGAGACACTAAAGTGAATGTGTATGAGCAAAAACACAGCACATCAAGATCTAGTATTAGAAATAGATCACAGTAGCAGACTGGGGCAAAAATAATGGACATGGCTCTTTAACTATAATATATCTATATCGACTACATTCCTTTTTTTAATATATCTTTTTATTTGATTTTCAACATTAAAAACATTTCGTTGCCCCATGCCTTCCCCACCAGCACAAATACAAGTTCACCACTTTTCCTCTCTCTTTGTCTTTTTGTTCTCTCAATTCATCATTTCATCATACCCTCAGTTATTTTACATAAAAAATAATAAAAAATAAAGAAAATAAAAAAATAATAACAATAGTAATAGTAATAACAAAAAATAACGATAATAACCATAATAACAATGATAATAATAATACGTGACAGAAACCAGGTGCAACAAAAATAATAGTAACAGATATATATTCAAGTATTTTGCGTGGTCAGCATGTTTACCAATTCTTACATAATTGTTTATACATGATTATTCAACTTTTCATACTGTTTATAGCCCTTGGACCTAGCTGTTGTGAGGAGATCGATACCATTTTTATTTTATTTATTTATTATTTTAACTTTTTATTTTGTGGGGAGGGGGGGGGTCCTATTGGGATAGCTTCCATTCAATATTTCCTATATTATTGATAATGTTTCCCCATATCCTATCAAATTTCATTGGTTTCCCTTTCACATTATACATGATTTTTTCTGAGGTGGAGTTAGCCCTGGTTCAGAGCGTTAGAGGGAACTCACTAACACTCTGAACCAGGGCTAAGGTGAAGTATGACACCTACTACATTCCCATCATATTTCTAGTACCTTGCCAAAAAAAACATCCGTGCGATCACCATGGTACTTTTTTCCCTTTGAATTACATACATTACAAACAAAATGTTTACATTTTTACATACTAATTTTCCCAGGCGACATTGTGAGCTTGTAGATCTGCTATTTTATCAGGCTATTTTATTCATAGCCATTTACGTTTGTGTTGCCCACGAACCTCAGGAGGTTATCTTGAATGGTGAGGTGTTACTGAACAGAGATAAGAGTTGTGGGGAGAGCATGCAGATCTGCATTCTCTCAAGGATAGTCATGGGAGAGTGGTGGCTGTCTTTACATGGTCTAGTAGTGTTTGATAGACGGCTTTGGATAGAGATTTCATGAGCAGGGTGTACAAAATGGCATATTAGTAAGTACGTTTTTGATCTATTTAAATGAGCTTTGGTAAATGTCATGACAAACAAAAAACAACCATTGACAATTTGGCCTATACTAAACCTCTTTAAAGAGCTTCAGTTCATCAACATGTGTCATGGCTCTATTTGTACTTTGTAATTGCCTACATTATGTTTTAGTGATTATGAGGGTGCAAGTCACGATCCGTTATTCTGTTCAGCATTAATCTGCCATTATGAAAATAGATGGACTGTTTATGTGAACAGGCTCAGCAGCATTTCTAAAACACTTGACAACTGATTAAAATCTGCCTGTAGATAAAGAAAAGGGAAAAAACCTTCAGTCTCTTATGTGACACATTTTATTTCATTTCATGAACATGAACCATTAATTGCCATGATTAAATGTGATCTAGTTGACTGATTAAAATGTAGCGCACAAACGAGATTTATCAATAAACTATTTTCTAAGGCTAAATCAAAGGTTTAAAATGACTATTTTCTGGGATGTATCAAAAGCTACAACTAATTAATGTCATATCAGATTTCTTTGAAATGCATGCCCTGTACAATTAGGCTATAACTATTATTAAACAAGGTCCAATATGAGCATTAACATTGTAGGCTATATTATTATATAATGTACTTTTTGGGAACACATGAATTCGTTGCTTGTTAGCAAGAGTATTTACTCTTGCTAACAAGCAACTAATTCACGTGTTCCCATTTATAGCCTATATGAATAGGCTATAAATCATTAGTAGGCTACTGTTTTCTGGAGGGGCAACAAACACAAATGTAAAAATGACCAAGGATAGCTACGAACTTGAAGATAGAACTAACTTGTTGTAGATAAAATAAGGAAAGCATGTGGCCAGGGTGGCACCTGCATGCAGCAGGTTGGGCCTGTGTGAATGACTGTACACCTGTGACTAATTTGGGCTGATTAATTGCCTGACAGCTTTTCAGAGACATTCACACGCGCTCCCACACACAAAAACACATTGATTAATACACATGAATGCATGAAAACATGATTACTCAGGCTCTAATTGGAGATATCTCAACCCTAATGTCAATGGTAGCCTATGTACTGCAAGCACCAACATGAAGGGGGGGGGGGTGTAACACAACAGCTATCTGCAAAACATGTGCAGCAAAAATATCAGATGCAATTTCAACCATGTCCATGTCATCGAACTTCCTCCATCTGATCTACACCTCACAGATAGGTAAGGATTGCCTAGGTGGATGGATGCATGCTTGTGAGTCACGTCGAAGTTTATCTGTGAATATAATCGTATTGTGAAGAATTGGCCAAGTGTCCCATGTTGCTAAAAGTAAAAATAAACACTATTTCAGCACTCACACAACAATAACATTGGATATTGTAGATAGGCTATATTTATTTTCAGCAACAACTTGTCAGGGTGATAGACCTTCGAACTAACTAGGCAACACTGTGTCTGCCCAGCTGTGTGCCCAATTTGTGTAGGCTACTGGCCTACATAACACATGGCCTTCTATAACATTAACTTATATAATCATTTAAAATGTACCGATGTTGCCCATAGCCTCATAGTATATTAGGCTTAGGCTAATATCTGAAAACAGATTCTGTCAGCAACATTAGTTGCTAGTAGGAATAAACACAGAAGCACACGGGAGGAAGTGGACCAAGAAAGGGGAGGAGCCAAACTGATATACTGTTTCTACACAAAAATGGAGGTGGTGCCCCCAGAGGTAAAAACAAAGGGAGGGGGAAAAAAGATCCGAATGGGTTCCCAGATTGGGTTTACGCTATAGTTTCTATCTTTATGCTATATATATCATAAAGGATGTAAATATGTATTAAATAAATAAAAAAAACATCACGTGGATGCACCTGGGATGTATCATCAGTGTTGTAGCCTGGGGTCGATGGGTGTTTCAGGTCTCGCAACATACACCCTTGCCCAGGTGACCCAGCCGGGGTTGATCAAGCCCCGACATATGTCCCAGTAGCTACCCACGGTCAGTACTCTTAGGGCAAGACAGGGCCCCTCAGTCCGCTTCTCCGGAACTACTCTGCCGGGACCGGGGGAGAGAGGCTCTGGCACGTGGAGGGACTAGGCTCTGTGGATGGCCTCCTGTCCGGGCCTCTCCTTCGTCCAGGACCTGAGCGTTGCACCAGACTCCCCCGCTCCAAACATTTCACTCCGGCGTGATGGTGTCTTGGGCCGTGGTGGTACTGCAGGCTCCACTTGCGGCTTGCCTGAAAGGCCCTCCTCAAAGGCCTCACCGTGGGTTTGTGGGCTTCTTCCTCACGGAAGACACAGGCTGGGGCGCCAACCCATACTGTTCTTAATAGCCTACTCACTGTCATATTCAGTGTAATGCACCAACCTCACCGACTGACAAATTCCTCTTATGTGGAAACAAAGCATAGTGATTCTAACTCTTGCTGCATCTTCCCAACACCACTAGGTGGCAGCATCGCCACGGGAAACAGTTCACTGTGAAGTCGTGATCTTAGCAACATCCTTCATTTACAGCCACATAATTCCACTGACAATATCCAAGGTTTCCAGGCTCATGGGTGGCTTTATTTTTGATTGCTCCCCGCCCGTTGCATAACTTGAAGCTGCTAATTCATGTAAATTGCCTCGCAGCATTGCTGCTGGGCTGTGTGGGCAGACGAGAAGCAAGTCAGATTAAACCATTACAGTGTCTTATGGAACCCATTCCACGCTGAATTGGGCCATGCTACCATGTAAATTGAATTGAATGGTACTTGGGTCTTAATGACTACTGCAATACCTTGCAATGAGAGCGCTCTGTGATGGGAAAATCTTAATAGTCTTTTGAGAGCTTTCGCAGTTCAGACATCCAAGTGGCTCATGTAAATACAAAGCCTCTAAACTTTCCAGAGAAACTATTTCTGACTCCAACTGTCCTGTGCCTGACACACACACACACACACACACACACACACACACACACACACACACACACACACACACTCCTCCCACTGGTCCCTGGACGCAGCATATGCAGATTGCATAGCGGCGCTGGCTCTTTGATGTGCATGGAATGGAATTGTAAATGTATTTTATATAACCACTCTGATGCTTGCTGGAAAGCAACGGATGGGTGAACTTTTCCCCTCTCCTGTCTGTCTTTTGTATCTACCTTCTCTTGTGTAGTTCATTAGACACAAAGTGTGACCTGTGTTTCTTTGAGTCCCTCTTTCTGTTTCTTTCCCATCGTACACCCCCCCCAGGCCCCCTCCTCCCTCCCGTGCATCTCTCAATATTATGTTTTATCTTTCTGTGTGTGTGACTCCTGGGAGGCCTCTGTTTCTTGCCGTCTGTCTTAAAGTGAATGTAGGTCATCTTGTTTCTTAGCGACTCCCTTCACACTAACACACAGGAGGAGAGAGAGAGAGAGAGAGAGAGAGAGAGAGAGAGATAGTGTACTTCCCCTCTCCATGCTCAATCCCACGGACGAGCCACTTCAGGGGCTCCCCGTGGCCCATGCCACACCTATGTGCACGTTTTTTTTCTTCTCCAGGACAGACTTAGCTCTGTAACTGACAGCTCCAAATGACTGGAAATAATGTTCTTGCGGACCTTCTCGGCGCATCTGACATTTTACCGTGTCATGTATGTAAAAGTACCCCACTCCCTCTATCCACACACATTGACAAGGGCAGGTGCCCATGACGTTGAGGGCTCCATAAGGACACAGAATAGGCCTGGCCGACATGTTACATTTCAAGGGGAAACTGAGCGGGGAAGACTGTCTTACATGTAAGCTATGCTCTCTCATTGTTAATATTGTTTAAACCCGATTCATTCTTTGTCGCATGATGGCGCCGCGTGACGAAAATGGCAAACCTACAAGCTCACAAGGCATCAGACGTGATGCATTGTGAGCTTGAGGTCTGCTATTTTCTGCATGTGATGCCGTCGTGCGACGAAGGATAAATTAGGCACCATGTTTGTGACAGTGAACCGTCCGTGCGTCACAATACTGCTCTTTTAACATGAGCTGGCTATATAGTCAAAATGCTTTGCTGCAGAAATTGCTCTTGTCACTGGAGCAGCTAGACGTCCATGTATGTCGTGGTGTGTGCTGTTGACCTGTGTGACCGACCAAATGTGACTGTTGGAGGGTCATGGGGTTCTATGAACTTTTCCTGTCCACTACGGCTCACTGACACTCACAGGCCATGTGACTGGATGCACATGTGCAATAGTGGGGACTGTATATTCATGAATATACTGTATATTCATGAATATTCATGTCCGGTTATGTAACAGTGTCCTCTGCGACATAATCCTGTGCCTACGGTGCCCTCTGACTTACTGTGACCTGTGTCCTGAGTGACATGCTGCCAGCCAGGGAGCAGCCTCTCTCGCCACATCAGTCTATTTCTTTCAGTTTCTCTCTCTCTCTCCCTCCTATTTTCATTTTTTTCCTCCCTATCTCTGTCATTCTAATTTTCTCTATCTCCTTCTCTCAGGATACAATGATAGCGGCCGGTGCTTGTAGATCTACGCTTTTCGGCTTAAAACGGCACGGATAGCACTCGTGTCGGTCCGTCTGTCCGTCTGCACCCCCCCCCCCCCCCGACCGAGGGACCACCCCGTTTTCAGACACAGTTAGCACAGTCATAAATTGACATTTATGTCAAAGTTCTTGTTTATTCCTCTCCCTCTGCCTCTCTTCCCCTCAAGCCTACTGAAGCGTGACCCTTTAGTTCACGAGCGTCTGCGTCACCAAGGAGGTTGGGTCACTGCGCTTCACACCCCTGATCCTGTCCTCTGTCAGCCGCCCCCTTTACCCATCCATCCATCCATCCCTGCCTCTCTTTCCTCCCTCTCATCTTTTCCCTGTCCGAATGTCCCTTCGCTGTGTGAATGTGGCGACTATTCTTGCTCGGCCTGCGCTTATTTTATCCTTTCATTTAACTCTCCCTTTCTTTTCGCTTCACCACCACTGTGTAAATGCTGCATCATCAACACTGCTCTCTCCTCTCCTCTCCTCTCCTCTCCTCAGAGATGTCTCTGGCGCAAAAGTTGCCCGTCCCGGTCTTTGATGCCCTCTCTTGTCCTGCTCTTTGTCCAGCAGCATTCATATGTTTGACTCATTCTCAGTGGTTAGATTTCACCAATTTGCTTATAACCTCATGCAGTGAGTAAATAGGAGTATATACTATATGATCATTTCCCAAAATGACATGTCCTCCATTTTACAGTTTTTACCATTCATTCAAATTATGCTTATGTGAAAGTATATGGTGAGCCAAATGATGAGATTGAGATTTTCTTTTAAAAAGATTTAGCCTGTGGAGAGAAACAGGTAACTGCAGAGAGAGAGTAGGGGGATGACATTCAGTAAATGGTCCAGCCGGCAGGGAATCGAACCGGGGACTCGCTGATCAGAGCATTGCGCCCAAATGCCATGTGCCATAACCACTTGGTTATACGGTCACTCCAAGTTTACATTTTTGAGGATTAAAGCCGGTATGGCTATTTTCATATCCTCTGTTGTGCTTGCAACTCACATCATGGGAACGTTATGAAAGAAAAGGAGACAATTAGGTTTGTACAGGATGGATGGATGGAAATGACAGTGAAGTTGGGAGGTTGGGCCAGTATGAGTGCTCTCCCCTGGTTTCTGTCAATCCTCTATGCCCTTGTCGGTCCTCGTGGGAGATCTGTGTGTGTACACGCGTGCATTCCTAGTGCAGGTATTGCATGTGTCCTTGTGTCATGTGTGTGTGTGCATGTGTATGTGTGAGCGTGCATGTACGCGCGTGTGTAGCTCGCCCCAGCTCATGTGGAGCTGTCCATAGCGGTGTGCTGCTCAGTAAGTCGTGCTCTGCTGCGCGCTAACGCAATGTGACAGGGCAGAAATACCAGCTCCGCCCGCGCTCCGGCCCACCCACAATCTGCCCTCCCCCTCCCCTCCATCCTGCCACCCTGCCCCTCCCCTCTCCTCCGCAGAACGTCCACATGCCATTGGCTGTCCAGCTCCATCGCTCCACGTCTTCTGCTCAGAGACAGAACCATAAGCCGCCATCGCAGCCGTAACCCCACCCACCCACGCGCGCCATAACTTGCTTTAATCCCAGTGGGGGAAACTGACGCAGTACATTTACTGTACTTGAGTACAATTTTAAGGTATACTGCTGCTTTACTTGAGTATGCCCATTTTTCAAGACGTTATACTTCTACTCCACTACGTTTCAGCGGCAAATATTGTACTTTTTACTCCACTACAGTTATATGAAAACTTTTGTTACAAGTTACTTTGTAGATTTAGATTATTATTAAGACATACATTAACCATTTAAGCTATTTTTTAATAGTTGTCTATTCTAAAATAGGTGATCTACAAGCCCACAAAACGTCACATTGCGACGTATAGTGGGCTTGTAGATCAGCTTTTGACAAGAAAATACATTCTGCGCAGTACTTTTAATTTTGATATTTAAAACGATGAGTGTACTTAGGTACTTTTACTCAAGAGTATTTCTTCATTGTGGTATTGCTACCTTTACTTAAGTAAAGAATTGAAGAAGAAAAGTATTATTATTAGCAAGTATAATATTTTTAATAATCGTATGACTCAGATTTGTCGGTAACTACAGATTTAAGCTGACAAAGTATGAAAAGCCTTGTCAAAACTCTCTCTCTCTAATTTGTTCCATGACGTTCTGGCTGATGTGCTCTGTGAACATGTAGGCAAGGTGACAATCACAGGAGGGCACATTAGCAAGTTGTCACATTGTGACCCCTTTTGGCATCCACCCCCCAGGCCATTGCAGCTTGCATGCAGTAGACGATGCGATAAGGATAACAAAAATAACAACAAACAAACATACCTTTTGTGTCATCCTGATGACGTCCTGAAGCCAACAGATTAGTGAGAAGCTGCAGCTGACATGTTTTTAGTGTTTTTAGAAAGCTAAGCGCTTTAGAAAGGATGACGACTTAACGTGTTGACTTTTAACACACAGTGAATGCATTCACATGCACACTAATACCCCGATTACTGGGAAGAATCAGGTTTACATGTTTTACTCAAAAGTAGGGTTTTGCGTACAATACATCGTAAGCCTGAGTTGTACTTACAGTAATTGTGCATGGCCCACGGGTGTCGCGCGCCGAAAATAGCCGATCCACATTGCCAGCGTGTTGAACTTCTATTTTCGGTGTGTGACACTGCCGTGCAAGTATGAATCAGGCGTTACACCTAGGTACAGATACCCCCATGACTCAGACAGGTATACATTTAAAGATTGGGCCCAAAAAAAACAAACAGATTTAACCCTGATACCCAGATTTAAAAAATGTGATGTAAATAAGGGTATTTGATCTGACACAGATCCCTAACAGGATCAAAACGTTGTTTTGTACAATAAAGATGTTTTTTGGAGTAACACATCTAAATCACACATAGGATTTAGGACAGTGTAATAATAACCAGCATTACTTTAATCGGGGTGAGGTCAGTGTATTAGTGGTGTGTGGTGTGGCGTTTAAATGCACTCATTCATGTGCGTGTCAAATAAAAATCTTAATTTTTGACCAGCTGTGCTGATGTACACATTATATTAAATAGAAATTGTTAGTGTGAACTAAGAGCATAATATCCGCAATGCATTGTGAGCTTGTACAGAAGATCTGTTATTTTCGGCACGCGACACTGTCGCAGGGGGGATTAGTATCTGGATTAATTTATAGAATGTGCGGCAAAGTGTACTCACATGTACTGTACATTAGTGCATGTAACGGTGTGAGCAAAACTACAAGGGGGTACAGATTTAATGCAGCTTTGTTTTGATTTCTTGTCTTTGTTCAGGGCTCTGACAGCCTCAGGGGAAAAAAACTCTTCCTGAGCCTTGAACCTCTGGCTTTGAGGCACCTTAGACACTTGCCATCCCATTCCGCATCGTCACAACATCGACCAGCGCAACAGAGGACAGAACCAAAAGGGCAGGGTGAGTGGCTGCATAGTCTACATTCCCACAAGCTCCCAGAAGCGCTTGATAGTGGAAAAACGTTGCCAAGGGAGGGGGCCCACGCCAGCAGCAGCATTAGAGGATGTCACGATGCTCTCTTGACCTTTTGTATAAAAGGTACTATATTAAGACAAACACATCATGACTCCCCTGCCTATATATAGTATATATATATATATATATATTTATTTCCCCCCCCCCCCCAGCATCACCATCTCCCTCTCTCTTGCTCGCTCACTCGCTCACCTCACATCCCCTCCCTTTCTCAGTGGGCCTTGACCCCCCCCCCCCACCATCAACCCACCTCCACTATACCCTTTTCCGTCCACCTCTCTGTCTCCTTCTCTTTTCAGTGTTTCTCGTTGTCCTCGGGGAAACGACTGCGTGCAGAAGCATTGTGGATCACTGAGCTTCACTACGCTGCCTCTAAAGCGCTCTATTTTTCCACCCAGTGTTTTTCTAAAGGGCTGAGTGGGACAGGCGGCTTGATATTATGTTGCAACTTTTTTTTTCTCACAGAGGGTTGATGTTTGTGTTACAAAAATGCATTTGTTTTCTGATGCATTATTAATGTGAAACAATTTCTCTGCCCTTGCTGCAGGTACGCTCGTAGTTGATGTTTTGCGTCCCGTCCAAGAAAAACGTTGCATCTGTGTTTTATTGCTTTTTTGTTTTGTTTTGTTTATGAATGTTGTGTGGGAGCCTGCACAGTTACATAACTGAATTCATTTTTAATAATAACACAGTGCTTTGCCTGAGACAGTCAACACTGGCTGTGGAATAGATGGATGCAAGGCTATACTTTTACCCCCTTTTAACATACAATAGAATCTCATTTACAGTTGCAAAGCAGCCAGGTGTACTGTGAGTTGAGCTTCCCAACTGTTACTTTAACTATCTTATATTCTTTCTATGGCACAGATTCGGTGTTCTCCCAGCCAAGAGCTTATCCCTGTGACAGCCAATTTAAGCATTTATTAGATGTTTTTACAGAGCGACTTAAAAAGTGCAAGATAAGTGCATGAATCCAAGTCAGCAAACAGGGTAAGTGGTCAAGTAAATAGAGTGCAAATAACGCAATTTAATGCTACAAAGTAACTTGTATACCAGGTGAACGTCAGATCTAAACAAATCTGTCTAAACAACTTGCTATCTAAATAACATGCATATCATATGTGGACAAGTAAACAGCGTACTGTACATCTGCATAGTATAACATGGAAGGGGTGTAGGGATGGATCATGTTCTGAACGTATGGGGGTGCAATGCCTGTCATTACCTTGTAGGTCATCACCAGTGTTTTGAATTGGATCCAGAAACCAGAGGCCAGTGAAGGGAACGCTGAATGGGGTAGAATTTTAAATGTACGGAGGTTGAAGGCCAGGTGTGCCACAGCATTTTGGACCACTTGTAGGGTTTTGAGTGAGCATGCTGGCATGGAGGGATTTGACTGGGAGGCTTGCATACTCCCTAGTGAGAAAGTGTCTTATCATCCATATGGACATTACAATCCTGCAGGATTGAGTGATGGCTGTAATGTGTACCTTGAAGGATAGATAACTGTCCAGGATCACTCCCAGGTTCTTGGCATTTGCAACAGGAGCCACCAGAGTGTTGTCGAGGGGAAATAGAATGCAGGGGCAAGACTTTCCAGGGAAGAAGAGAGCTTGAGGTGATGGGACGAGGACAGCATCCACTGCGAGATGTTAGCTAGGCATGCAGCGATGTGCTCTTCAACCTGTGTGGCAGAGGGAGGCAAGGCGAAAAACAGTTGAGTGTCATCAGCGTAACAGTGATAGGAGAGCTTGTGAGCGGAGATGACAGAGCCATGCTTCCTGCCATGTCCCATTACAGTCTGCGGCCTAAATGGCCCCAATGCAACTGAACCCCCTGAAGCCATCCAGTTTGGATCTTCTCCAGTCGTGTGGGGGCACTGGAGAGAGCAAGCCTACTGGAGACTCCATTCTGGCTCTCTTCCAGTCCAGTGGACTTGAAGCAGGCCTCACAGGCACCCAGGACTCCCCTTCACGTCAGCCCCCTTCACCCTCCATTAGCCAATTAGAGGAGGGAATTGCTTAACAGGATGTGTAAGGGACTATTTGCTGGTTGTGGGCAAAGGGAGTAAATCAGCAAGGCTGGTAGTCACAGAAAAGCACAAAAAAAACAATGATGGAGTGTAAGACCGAGAGGAAGAGAAAGAAAGATATCTGCGATCTAGAGGGGTAGAGCCCAAGACTAAAGAAAATAACAGAATTAAAACCAAAACAATGAAGTGAACATTATAAAATGGACGTTTATACGCCATTTGCATCTGATCCTCGTAGCATATGTTGTATTCTCAATCGTGTCTAGCTAAATAGACAGGCCTGTGACAGATGCTTATGAGTTACTGTGACTTTTCTGGCAAGGATCTGCTGTCACCTGGTGATGGATGTAGTCAATATCCATGGTTATCCGCCTCCTAGGTCCTCCTTGCAGCAGCTTCAATTGGAATGAACAGAGCGTGATTTAAGATTCAGCCAATAGGTGGCATCCTTGTCCACTGCGTTCCTGGGTCATGCCCTGCAGTGTCCTGGTGCAGCGATCAAACCCCTTTTGAAAAGACACTGTTGGAATTCTGCAGGCAAAATCCTGTGTCGGTGTAGCTCAAACTCAATTTACTTCCATAAAAATAAATGTATTTCAATTAATAAATAAACATGAATACACAATTCATAAGTGTATAGGCGTCATTGTAAACACACCGGAGGACCTCTGGAGACGGCAGTAAGTGACAGCTGAGGGACAGGAGGTCGCCCAGTGACCTGAGTCTGTGTGCTGTGTACACCCTTGGACCCCTGTAAGGATAACCTTTCATGTTGTCTGTTTGTGTGTGTGTGTGTGTGGGGGTGTGTGTGTGTGTGTGCGTGTGTGCGTGCGTGTGTGCCTGTGTGCCTGTGTGCCTGTGTGCGTGCGTGCGTGCTCTGTGCATGCTTGTCTGCGACCCGCACCAAATCATAGGAGCACCTCTGCCCTTTTCCAGTAGCAGCCTGGGAAATGTGATGTGACATGAGGGATGAGCAGGTACAGGAGGAGGAGGAGGGGAAGCAGGAGCAGGGAGGGAGAGAGAGAGAGAGAGCGAGAGAGAGAGAGAGAGAGAGAGAGAGAGAGAGAGAGAGCGAGAGAGATTGAAGGAAGAGCAGAAGATGTGTGAGTGATGGCAGACATTTGGCACAGGTTCCTCTGAGAATACCGTAGTTTATGTTTTGGATATGCAGGTATGACCAGACACATAGTTATGAGAGAGATGCCAAATGCAGACAGTTTAGTGCATTGGTTTTCAAAGTGGGGTCCGGGGACCCCCAGGGGTCCTTGGGGGTGTACCAGGGGGTCCCCAGCTAAATTAGTTAATATCGCGTCGCAATCATTTTGACCACTTTAACCATATTTTATACTTTGGCTATTCAAAAATAGCCAAAGTAAGCTCATAGCACTGTGAGCCTGTAGATCTGCCATTTTTGTAAATCCCTGGCACAAAATACTTTTGAGATGGGGGGTTCGCAGCCAAATACATATCATTTTGGGGGTCCTTTATCAGTTGGAGAACCACTGGTTTAGTGCAGTTTGAAGAGATTCAGTTCAAAGCTACCAACCAGGACACACAGCATTTGGAAAGTGTATCGGTCTTTGAAAATGATTGCTATACATAAAATGACAGCAAATGAAGGTACCTTTTAATGTACAGTAGGTTAACCCATTAAGACCTGAGGCTGATTTTACAAATGCCTTCCAAACTAGTAGTTCTTTCAATATCTTAAAAAAAAGAAAAAAGAAATAGCAGATGTACAAGCTGGCAGCGCGGCACGAAGTGACACGCTGTGAGCTTGTATATCTGCTATTTTTTAATAGCCAACGCAAAAATCTAAAATGATACAGATGCTTTCCTGGCTTTTAATGGGTTAAATTAATACATCACTTTCAGTTTAGACATAAATGAAGTAATGTTATGTGTCTGCAGTTTATACTGTATACAATATACATCACATTCCCAGCTTTTATTTGTCCTGGCTCCTGTGTGAGGACAGTGGTAAAAGCACAGAGAGAGAGAGAGACTGATAATTGATATCAGCACCAGGGCAGCAGCTCGCCAATCTGCACTAAGTTAAAGTGCCACCATGTGCTCCACTCTGTCACCGTGAATGAGTGACCTCACCACGGAAAGGAAGTCAACCCGTCGATCATTGATCAAGTTCTATTTTTTCGTTGTCCTATCCTGAGTGGATCAGATTTGGATTTTGGGATAGTTCAAAACAAAAAAAAAGAAAAAAGACAGCATTGGGATCAGTTTGACATCTGATCTGTGATCATTGAATTATCCCAGCAAACATTATGTCAATAAGAAATATAAGTTTGATTAATCAAATAATATCTTTTAACACCTAAAATCCAAATCTGATCCACTCGGATAGGGATTAAAGGTTTTGAACTCTTGGGCCCTGGGCATTCATCAAAGCCCTCTGTAACCAACCACGGACAATGACAAATGCCCAGCTAAGCATTTATATTTAACACATACCCAGTCTACACAGTAATGTGCATAGTTTTAATTTAATTTGCAGAGTGTACATATGTAACCAATGAATCCACTTGATTACAGTGCAAATACACACACACACACACACACACACACACACACACACACACACACACACACACACACACACACACACACACACACACACATGCATCACTACATAATTTGCATATACTGTACATATGAAACGACTGCAATGGAAATAAGCCGCTGGCTTTCTTGCGTTTGATCATGGTGTGACAATATATGTATTTTACATATGTTTATTATCAATAAAGAGGTCAAAGTCAAACATTTGTACGCTCTCTGAGTTACAAATGGATAGATTAACACTGAGGATTTTACTATATAGGCTGAGAGTGTGGTAACTGATGATAACCCCTAGGGCTGATAACTGATAACCTATAGGGTGATATGACGGGAAGCTGAACAGTTTTCTGCGCATGGTGTGATGTTGAAATGTTGATGAAATGCTATTTTCTCCTTGTCTTTGTGACTAGGTAAGACTATGGGTATAAATTATACATACAGTATATACAGTGTATCCTTTGCACCGCAACTCTACACATACTGTACAAGACACAGGTACAATGGACTCAGCGGACCAGAATGCATTTAATAATGTGGTTGATGAATTATAAATGGGAATGAATGCAAGGTAGTGCTGTGTGTGTGTGTGTGTGTGTGTGTGTGTGTGTGTGTGTGTGTGTGTGTGTGTGTGTGTGTGTGTGTGTGTGTGTGTGTGTGTGTGTGTGTGTGTGTGTGTGTGTGTGTGTGTGTGTGTGTGTGTGTGTGTGTGTGTGTGTGTGTGTGTGTGTGTGTGTACACAGTATACGGAGCTGGAGGTGGGTGTGGGATATTGCCTGACAACCCTTCAGTCCAATCCAATGAACAACACACTATGAGACCCTTAAAGGGAAACTTGGACCCTTTCAGAATTAAATGAACACTCTAAGAGAGAGAGAGAGAGAGAGAGAGAGAGAGAGAGAGAGAGAGAGAGAGAGAGAGAGAGAGAGAGAGAGAGAGAGAGAGAGAGAGAGAGAGAGAGAGAGAGAGAGAGAGAGAGAGAGAGAGAGAGAGAGAGAGAGAGGAGAGAGAGAGAGAGAGAGAGAGAGAGAGAGAGAGAGAGAGAGAGAGAGAGAGAGAGAGAGACCACACACACACAGAGGGACACATCTGTCCATGTGGTGACACTGTGCCACACAGTCCTGCAGAGACATGAAACCCACCAAAAGAAAGAAGTGAAGAGGGTTCCTTCCACACACTGTCATGGATCCAGGGGAGGGAGGAGAGGAGAGGGAGGCATGGAAAAGGGTGTGGGAGGAGGTGATGGACGAGAGAGCAGGAGTTGTGAAAGGTGTGCTTGAGGGAGGGAGGCCTGGATGGATGGAAACATTCCTTTTCGAGCGCAGTTCAGGTTTTCCCGCATTTTCTTGTGACAAAGCTATATTTCTTTCTGTCATGCTATCATTCACTTTCTTTCTTTCCTTCTTTACCTTCCTTCATCGCTTTCTTCCCCTCTCTCCTTTCTCCTCTCACGTTAGCGCATGACACTCTCAGCATTTCTCTCTTTGTCACCCCCCCACCACCGCTATCAAACCCCCCTCTCCACAGCCTCCGCCCATGTGTACTTTAACGTCTAGGCCCCCTCGGCCCCCAGCGGCCTAGCCCTCAGTCATGTGACGCTGACCTGCTATGTTTTTACAAGGCAGGGGCCTCCAAGGGGGAGAAAAAAAATAGGAGGGAGTGGGCGTTCACAACCGGCAGGAAACAAAGCACTGTACAGGCACAGATGGGGGGGTGAAGATGGAACTCTGCATCATTCACATCAAGAAAGCAGTGTGGGGAAGGGGGTGGAGGATAGTGGGGATTCATGTAAGGTTTTGTTGTGTTTATTCTTTTGCGAAATTTAGATAAATTAAAAGTACCTCATGTAACAACGAAACAGAGATGTGTGCAGGTGAGGAAGTAAACCCTGTAGGGCTTATAACAAAGTCCTCACAATAAGTGAGATTAACATAATATCGCTACATCGAACACGAGTGACGTGTGTGTGTGTGTGTGTGTGTGTGTGTGTGTGTGTCTGTCTGTCTGTCTGTCTGTCTGTCTGCAAGGTGGCAGAAGCCTTTGAAAAAAGGCGGATGGATGTATTTTTTCTCCCCCAACCTGCCCGATCTCTTTATAGGTCTCTATAGGTCTTAACCTCCCGTCCTCCATCCATCCACCCCATCCTGCTCTGTCTCTCTACGTCTCTCTCTCTCTCTCTGTCCGCCCTTCCTCTCTCCCTGCATTAAATCTCCCAGAATCTCCCAGACTACTCTCTCCTCCTCCTTTCCTCTCCTCTCCACTCCCCCAGCTGAGCTGACCTTCGCTATCGTTCAGCTCTCTGGAGCAGTAAGTCTGCCCTCCCTAACTTCACAGACATAATCTATGGCAGGAGACGCAGACGTATCCTGTTGCTGCCGAGTCTCTTATGCACAGGCGTGCACACTCGGGCCCCCTCCCCACCCACATAACACACGCACACACTCAAGAACACAACATTGTATGCGCAAGAACACAAAAATGCACACACCGGTTTACACTGTCAAATCCTGATAGTAAAGAAATTACACTGTACATAGGTGTCCAGGCCACATATTAAACACACATTCATAGATGCATATATGCACACATGAGTGCACACAGGATGGATTTCACACACAGACAAAATTCATGCATATGGCATGCAAGAGTGTAGACTGATATATACACCTACTGTATACATGTACTGTACAGTATGTGTGTGCAGACACACAAACAAGCATGATTGTAGACAGACATGCATACGTGCACATTTTTCTTTGCAAACTGATGTACACAATATGTATGCCTGCGTAACATTTTGAACACATACGGATATACACAGTACATGCATTTTTCAACACACACACACACACACACACACACACACACACACACACACACACACACACACACACACACGTTCTCACACAGATATATAAATATGCAATAAATGCATTTATGAGCAAAGACAATACACACACACACACACACACACACACACACACACACACACACACACACAACACACACACACACACACACACACACACACATCTGTGTCATTCCTGGGAGATTTTGGCCCATTAAATGAGTGCAGCCTGGTCCAGTTCGGCACAGCAATCTCTCAGATCGCTGCCGTTCCCCCCTCTTTGTTCCCCAAATCAGGAACAGCTGTGCTCCTCCACAGTTGTAAGTCACTCACTCAGTGGAAATTTAAAAGCCATTAACTGAGCCCTTCATAGCTACCCCACCCCTGTGTGTGTGTTGTGTGTGTGTGTGTGTGTGTGTGTGTGTGTGTGTGTGTGCGCGTGTGTGTGTGTGCGCGCGCGCGCGTATATGTGCATATATCTCTCTGTCTCACAGGCCATGTCCTACAGACTCTCATACGCGTGCGTGCGCACACACGCACACGCACACACACACACACACACTTGCAGCCACATTTGTAAGTGAGACTTGTATGTCAAGGTGCTTCAGCAGTCCTTTCCAGGACTTCGAAGCCACAGCGCCTGGCCTCGCTGCGTTGAGTATACTGTATAGTGTATACGTTAACAATTTTCACAACAAAATTGTACTCAATTGCATCACGCCGTCGCTTGCTGAAATTCAGCAATGAAGGTATTTTTAGCAATCGTCACCGTCGTACTATGGAGTATAAATTCATGGTGGAGAGGTGTTGTCAGGCACGCAGGTGCGACTGCTGTGGTTCTGCTCATACAGTATAAAACATCCATAACACTACAGTGTGTTTCAGCCTCATACGGTATAAAAACATCCATAACACTACAATGTGTTTCAGCCTCATACTGTAAAAAACATTCATAACACTACTGTGTTTCAGCCTCATACAGTATAAAACATCCTGAACACTACAATGTGTTTCAGCCTCATACAGTATAAACAAACCTGAACACTACAATGTGTTTCAGCCTCATACAGTATAAAACAACCTGAACACTACAGTGTGTTTCAGCCTCATACAGTATAAACAACCTGAACACTACAGTGTGTTTCAGCCTCATACAGTATAAAACAACCTGAACACTACAGTGTGTTTCAGCCTCATACAGTATAAACAACCTGAACACTACAGTGTGTTTCAGCCTCATACAGTATAAAACAACCTGAACACTACAATGTGTTTCAGCTTCATACAGTATAAAACAACCTGAACACTACAGTGTGTTTCAGCCTCATACAGTATAAAACATCCTGAACACTACAGTGTGTTTCAGCCTCATACAGTATAAAACATCCTGAACACTACAGTGTGTTTCAGCCTCATACAGTATAAAACATCCTGAACACTACAGTGTGTTTCAGCCTCATACAGTATAAACAACCTGAACACTACAATATGTTTCAGCCTCACACAGTATAAAACATCCAGAACACTACAATGTGCCTCATATGATATAAAACATCCTGAACACTACAGTGTGTTTCAGCCTCATACGATATAAAACAACCTGAACACTACAATGTGTTCCAGGCTTCGTCGTCTTATAATATAAAACAACCTGAACACTATAGGCTGCATTTCAGCGTTTCAGTGGATGGGGGTCACCTGAGGTCATGTTGATTTGAACGTGGAACTACAAAAACAAGGCACCGGTGAAATAGCTCACCGCTCGTCCACTTTCAGGGCTTAGCCGGGCGACTTACACTGCCAGGAAAGAACAACAAACCTGGAGCCTTTCACAAGGCGAGCCCTTCGAGCCTCACTATACGCTGACACACATATTGTACTCACAGATAAAGAGAAAGGGACAGAGTGATAGGTAGAGAGAGAACAAAGGTGCTAGCGACGAGGAGGGAGAGGGGAAGGCGAGAGTTTACGTTTGTGCGCCGAAAGTCAAAGACCCGGTTCTTTCCGTTATTTTATTTTGTCTCCCTCCCTCCTTCCTCCTCTCCTCTCCTCTCCTCTCCTCTCCTCTCCTCTCCTCTCCTCTCCCTCCCTCCCTCCACTATCTCCTGTGGAGATCTCTCATTTCCTGCAGGCCCAATGTTGATTTCATAGCGAAGCTCAGGGCTTAGAGAGGGAGTCTACCAGACTGGGGAGGAGGGAGGAAGAGGAGGAGGTGAAGAGTGTGTGTGTGTGTGTGTGTGTGTGTGTGTGTGTGTGTGTGTGTGTGTGTGTGTGTGTGTGTGTGTGTGTGTGTGTGTGTGTGTGTGTGTGTGTGTGTGTCTAACCTTTTAGGTTGCCACCTCTCCAGGTTCTGTTCCACTGGCAGTCTGGCACCCATCAGAATGTTTCAGATTTCGTAAACGTTGCCAAGTGATGGCAGAGGTGTGATTTTTCTCCTATAGGTTTCCTCTCTGTGACCTTTTGAAATGCCTGACCTTTGCGTGGAACAGATGACACACATAACGCAGCGGGAGCGTTGGCAGCGCTAGCTGAGCTCTTCAATGTGTGACAGTTGCAATACAGCATCAGCATGACCTTGTTTGACTGTGGCACAGTTTGTGAGCACAGGAAAGAGGAAACCAGCTAGAGGGACGATTTAACCACATGAACCCGAGCGTCCCTATTCTTGGGCCGAACATTCAGCGGAAATAGCTGATCTACTGTACAAGTTGTGAGCTTAGATCTGCTATTTTCGCCAGAGATTTGGTGCAAAGGTATAGCCCCATGGGGTACCTGGTCAACTCAGTACTGTATATCGTCGCTGTCGGGCAAGAAACCTCCTATCTCCATATTCTAACTTTTTGTGTTTTTTGTAAATTAATTCCCTACTTGATCATGCTACAGCGTCACAAAACAGTTTTGGACATATGAGGTTTCCACCCGACGATATACTGCACAGTTTAAGTGATTAAGCAACAGTAATCTGCATTGACATTTTATTATATTCTGGCATAGGACAACATAGAGCATAGACCAAAATATCTGGAATAGCATAGCATAATGTGTAATCATAATATATGGATAATTCCACGATTTAATACAAATATTTGCATTCCTGTTATGGGTAGAATGGATGATCGGATGTTTTCATTGAAGCAAATGTTTCCCAGAACACACTGATCGTGTTCACCCAACGGTACCAAAAGAAGACAAAAGGATATGGTCTGAAAGCAGAAGTTTCAGCTCTCTTTATAGCTTGTGCACAGATACCAATTATGCACCCGCGCGGCAAGTGCACGCAGGATGGTAAGGCCACACTGTCACAACAATCGGAGAGCGTAGCGATACACACACACCGGGGTATTTCAACTTTTCATTTCCTCTCTAGCTAGCGTACGACGAAGGAGCTCTACATGTGAACAGCTGCCACCCCCGACTCTCACTTCCCATTTTCTGAAACGCACATGCATGTGTTACCACAACAAGTTCCCCAATCATAGTGCCCTATAACCCAGACCACCACCCCCCATCCCCCCATGCCAGGGCATACAGTACATGCATGTGTCTGTATGCGTTGCACACACGCCCACACACTTATCGTCGCTGTTGGGGAGGAAACCTCATATCTCCACACTTCTTTCATAAATGAATGCCCTGCTACTTCATCATACAAGAGTGTCACACAAAAGCAGTGAAAATAACAGATCTCTAAGTTCAAAACGCGTTATTGATTGAATACATTATTAGTCCGAAATTAATACAGCACGTGGTACAGTCAGACATTAAAGGGATAGTTCACACCCCAAAATGACGTTTTTCTATTGATTAGGCACCCCATGGAGACTTGAATTCATGGATATCTTTTTGTTTTTGTCGCATTCCTAAACCAATAATTTCAAAAACAAAAACATATCCATGTATTCAAGTCTCCATGTGGTGACTAATCGATAGAAAAAAGGTAATTTGAACTATCCCTTTAAGCCTAAAAGGATAACACAAAAGGGCCTCTTGTTTAAATTGTGGTCCTATGTATTCAATTAATCAACATAGCATTAAAAATGTACACAATAATCCTAATCCATGTCATAAAAAAAAAAACACTATATGTACAAAGGAGAAAAAGGAAAAACGGCGGCAGTGAATGACACCCTCCTTTCGATGGGACTTAACATTTACCTGCCCTGGTGGTCTCCTTATAGATGTTTTTTTCAGGCCACATCTTCTAATTGATGGTGTCAGGGCATTCCCCATTTTGGTGGCAGAGTAGTGGAATGAGCATTGTTCTAAATTTGGGTGGTATTAGATCATGGTCGCTCCCTCTAGTGCTGTGGGTGTCTCTCACTTTGGAGAAATTAGTCATGTATGAGGGTATTGAGGGCACTGTCCCTTTGATTATCTTAAATACCAATCCCATTTTTATTTGCTCAACCCTGTCTTCTACCCTGAGCCATCCCAAACTAGCAAAGTGTGTTGGAATTAGGTGGGTCGTGGGCTTAAGGCTGAGAAGTAGTCGTGTCAGTTTGTTTTGGGAGCTTTATAGTTTTGAGTGACATTGAGATGTTGGAGAACCAAGGGGTGCAAGCATAGTAAAAATGGCATTGATTGATTGATGCGACGCATTGTGAGCTTGTAGTTTGGCTAATTTCACTATTTCAAAATGTTAAAAAATACACGGTTTTCACCCAAAAGCAATGTTATGTAAAAGTAGTGGAAGAGGCAGTGCAAGTGGTGGCGCCACCAGGCTGAATGAGAGGCAGTCCAGTAGGCTAGATTGTTACTGTAACCCCCCCCCCCCCCAACACAGAAGTTGTCCCATGGGGAGCTTTGTGCTCCTCTGTTGTACACTAATGACATTTCCAGACATGTTCAACCAGACAAGCGCTGGCAAGAGATGTTGAGGGGAATTTTCAAAGGTGATAATTTGTTTTGGGTGTAGACGCGGGTGGAAGTCGTACCGCTATACTTCCTCCACTACATGTTAGTGTTCGCTGGTTCTATTTCTGGGCGTCGCGTCACGTGTGTGTGCGTTTGGTTGATTTCAAACGGTGACATCGTGCTTGTGCAGTGATTGGTGAGAGGTTGAGAGACAAGAGTAGAAGGCCCAAGCCGCTGTAGCACGCATTATGTGTGCACAGATAACGGTCGCTAGACACGCACGCACGCACGCACGCACGCACGCACGCACGCACGCACGCACGCACGCACGCACGCACGCACGCACACACACACACACACACACACACACACACACACAATGACACCATAGTAGCATTGCGTGACTGGCTTCACACCTCCCTTTCTCTCTTTCACTCAACCAGATGCATGAAACGGCCCACGCCCACAGTAATGTGAGAAGTTGGCACCGTAAGTGTGTGTGTGTGTGTGTGTGTGTGTGTGTGTGTGTGTGTGTGTGTGTGTGT